>NC_067401.1:302675643-302979572 GCF_016432865.1 Antechinus flavipes | reverse complement strand
ATACAGGATTCTTACAAGGTACTAAGTCAGTGGAATTGATAGATACAATAGTTATCTAATTTAGCATGGTTCAATATGATTGATTTAATCCTACAAGGAGATGTTATGGACCAGAAATTGAAACAAAGTACTAAGTGGAATTGAGGAGACAATGATTAAATCTAGTTTAGCATTGATTTAATCCTACAACAAATAATGGTTTCCTAGTGATATAATGATTGGAGTATACTCAGTGTGGAGCATATAAGCTAGAAGCTCTCAGGGCCTGAAAAGATAAGTGCACTAGAAGCTCTTGGAGGCTGAGACAGATTGGTCCTCCTTTGTGGTGGCTGGAGGCTGAAGCACAAATCTTTGGACATAGAGAGAGAACATTACTATACATATATGTAAACCTATATATATATTAACCTAACCCTAACTCTCCTAATCAACTCTGCTTTAGCAACAATCATAGTTCTCATCACCTTCTGACTACTACAACCCTATCTATACCTAGAAAAATTTAGCCCTTATGAATGTGGATTTGACCCTTTAGGCTCTGCCCGCCTTCCATTCTTAATAAAATTCTTCCTAGTTGCCATCACATTCCTCCTATTCAACCTATACACACACACACACACACACACACACAACACACACACACACCACACCACACATATATATATAAAACTTTACATGTAATTAAAAAGATTATTTTTAAAATAGGCCAAATAGATCCCATTAACTGAGTTTTATAATGCTCAAGGGTTTAATGTAATCAATACATTGTAATTTACAAACAAGGGGGTGTGGAAGACTTTCCATCAACCTTTCTTTGACTTGACTCTATACTGGTGAGGCTTCATGACAAGGGCAAACTGATGAAAATTAAATGGGTTTTAGAAGTGATTGAATAAACTAGAAGGGCAATTTTCTAGAAAGTATGCCAGGTTTTGATACAGACCTGTTCAGAGGGTACTATAAATTTAAGTAACCATACTCAAGGTCACACAACCAGTTTATATCAGAGTTTGAAGGTCAACTTTCTTCCCACTATTCAGTACTGCCTTTGATAAGGCAATTGCTTCTTTTCAAACATTTTAAGAAAAGGCAGTGGCAAGTAATAGTACAGCAGAGGAGGATAGCCATAGTAGTTAGATGATTGAAGACCATACCATGGGATGAATGGGGGATATTGATCTGGAGAAAAGAAAACCTGGGGAAATCTTAAAGTTTGTCATATAAAAGAGGACTTACACAATCTACTTGGCCCTAGAGCAGAGAACCAGAAATTTATGTGACAGTTGCAAATTGCATGATTTAAACAATGTAAAATGCATCCTTTTAATAATTAGAGCTATCTATGAATATATGAACAGCCTTCAAAGGAAAGTTTTTAAATAAAGGCTAAATGATAACTTGGGGATTTTATAGGAAGGAAGGTTTGTAGGAAGTTCAATTATGGACTACACTAGGTAACGCTTTTAAAACCTGAGATTTTGTGATTCATAAGATCATTAGGAGATTGGTTCCAAGGGTACATTGATGAGTTCATTTAATGAACTGAGACCTTTGAATCATTCATCAGGCAAACCAAAATTTTATCATATCCGCGAGTATATCTTCACACTAAAAAGTCAATCAACTATACTACCTGTAAGTTCTCTACTCTCCATGAATTAGATGGAGTAAAGGTTCAATTTATCTATTCCCTAATTTTCCTTATCTTTTGATAGTACATTAAATTTATTATTTTGCCATTTCTCAGTGGAAAATAGCTTTGTAAAGGTCTTTAGAAATCATTCAATCCGAAGATTAACTTATCAAGTTCTTCTTAGTTCCTTCAATTTAGAAAGGCAGCATAGTATAGTGGAAAGATTACTGAAGGAGGCATTGGTTCCGCTTCTATTACTATCTATTACTATCACTAAGTATTAAATCTTATGAACTATTTTTTTTTCTTAGCTTCCATTTCTTCATCTATGGAATAGGGACTATAAAATTTGTACTATTCACCTCCTATTATTGTGGGGAAAAGCCTTTGTAAATTATGTAATGTGGAAAAGTTCATTAAGACATCCATGATCAACTTATTTCATCTTATCTAGGTTGATATAATCACAGGAATTAATGAGAAGGTAATAGACAAAAAAGTATTAAAGTTTGAAACAAAGTATAAAAATGGTGAAAAGACATTGAAAGACTTGCACCCGAAGAGCAGAATGAGCAACACCAAAAAAAAAAAACAAAACATTGTAAACAGTAACAGCAATATACTAATTTTAAGAATCACTTTGAGCAAATAAGTTATTTTGACTATTACAAATACCCAAATTAATTATAAAGGATATATGAAGAAAGATGCTATCAGCATCCAGAGAAAGAACTGATAAATAGAACTATGTATAGAATAATATATGTGTGTATACATATGTATGTGTACATACATACATATACATATATGGATGCATACATATATTTACATCTAATGATAACCATCTCTAGGTCAGGGGAAGGGAAGAAAAAAAGGAAAAAAATAAATTTATATGATAGCTTTGTTTTATATTTAAAAGGAAAAAGTAGGGGCAGCTAGGTGGCGCAATGGATAGAGCACCAGCCCCGAAGTCAGGAGGACCTGAGTTCACATATGATCTCAGACATTTAACACTTTCTAGCTATGTGACCTGAGGCAAGTCACTTAACCTCAATTGCCTTGGCAATAAATAAATGAAAGTAAAAGCACATTTTGCTTAGTAGACTTGCAGTTTCATTTGTAATTATATATTTTTTGTTATAGCATGTTATGGAAATGCTTGTTTTATTACACAAGTTAAAAATAAATTTTAAAAGTTTATATTTTATTATCCATTTGATAAATATAAGGATGGATTGAAAGATTGAATTAAGAGACTAATTTCACCAGTCAATAATTGGTCGTATTAGAGCAGCTAGGTGGCCCAGTGGATAGAGCACCAGCCCTAAAGTCAGAAGGACCTGAGTTCAAATCTGATCTTAGACACTTAATTTTCTCTAACTGTATGACCCCAAGCAAATCACACAACTCCAATCGCCTCAGCAAGGACAACAAAACAACAACAACAACAACAAAAACCAACCCCCCAAAAAATAATTGGCCATATCTCTGGTCAGCCTTTAAAAAGCAAGATACAGTATTTAAAAAGGAAGATAAGGCAGAAGAGAGCTCTTGAAAGGAATGATGATGACCCACATCATCAGAGAACAGAACATACACTTTGGGAAGGAATGATTCATTTTCTTTGAGGAGAAAAAAAGGGAGATTCTTCTTTTCTTCCTCTGTGGCTGTGATTTGTTTCCTTTTCTTTTTCCAGTTAATAAGCATTAATTAAGCACATATATTACACACTGTGTTTTGCACTGGTAATAGATGTAAAACAATTTTAATACTTAAAAAAATTGATTTTTAAATTCTTTTTCTTTCTCACTCCCTGCCCATCTCATTGAGAATGCAAGCAAATAAATATAGGTTATACATGTGTAGTCATGCAAAACATATTTCCATATTAATCATGTATGAAAAAAAAGAGAAGCCAAAAAAAAAAAAAAACCTCAGGGAAAAGGATAGTTAAAATATGCTTCAATCTGTTTTCAGACACCATCAATTTTTTCTCTGGGGATAGATATTTCATCATAAGTCCTTCAGAGCTGTCTTAGATCATTGTATTGCTCAGAATAGCTAAGCATAGCCCAGCTTAATAATTTGTAAGAGAGTATTCTCTTTTATTTAATTCCTGTCTCTCTTATTAGATGAGCTCTTACAAATTGCTGTTCATGTTTGAGTGGCATTTATTTCAACACTACTCATCAAACTGAGACTCCATTTTCAGAAATATCTTTTTTTTGAATTAAAGCTTTTTTAAACCATATGCATAAATGATTCTGCAATATTAGTCCTTGCAAAACCTTATGATCCAGTTTTCCCTCCTTTTCTCCCACCCCTCTCCCCTAAATGCTAGTAGACCAATATGTGTTAAACATAATAGAAATATATGTTAAATCCAATATATACATACATATTTATATAATTATCTTGCTGTACAAGAAAAATCTAATCAAACCAGAAAAGGAAATGATGAAGAAAATAAAATTCAAGCAAACAACAACAAATAGAATGAGAATCTCATTAATATCTTTCATATTGCTATTACTTTGTACACAGTATCTTCTTTTGCATCAGCACATGTAGGTCTTTCCATATTTTTCTGAGAATAACCTGCTCATCATTTCTTATAATACAATAATATTCCATCACAATTACATACTACAATTTGTACAGTCATTCTCCAATTGATGGACATCTTTGCAATTTTAACTTTTCAAGAGAGAGCTGCTACAATGATCTTTGTACCTACAAGTCTTTTTTCTTTTCCTATATAAAAATCTCCTTTAGATATTGTCCTAGTATTGGTAGTACTAGGTTTAAGGGTATGCATGGTTTTATAAGCCTTTGTCATAACCCTTTATGACCCTTGGTTATACCCTTTGGTTATAGTTTCAAATTGCTCCATTAAATGACTGAATCAGATAAGAACTCTACTAACAATGCTTTATTTCTCATTTTTCCCACATCCCTTTCAACATTGTCATTTTTCTTTACTATTCTATTAGTCAATCTAATGAGTATGAGATAGTACTTCATAATTTAATTTGTATTTTTCTAGTCAATAGTTATTTAGAACATTTTTATATGGCTACAAATAGCTTTGATTACTTCATCTGAAAATTGTTCATAGCTTTTGGTCATTCATAATTTGGGAAATGGTTCTTATTTTTGTAATTTGATTTGGTTTTCTATGTTTGAGAAATGAAAGGCTATAATGTTTTACATCAAAGTTACTCAGCAGGAGAAGGGGATGGAAAAGGTATAAGCATTTATATAACATCTACAATGTGCCAGACACTTCTCTAGGCACAATTTTATGTTATTTGGTGTAGCTGCTTGCAAAGCAGCAACCTGCAGAGAGTAGTCCAAGGAATTTGAAGAAGATAGCTCTAACAAGCATGAGCTCTCTAAAAATAGAACAATAATTGACTTTTGGAAATTGAATTTCAGAGAGGAATAGATGTAGGGATTCCTAAAGGGATACTCTGCTGAGGAGGAGCAATATAGGGACATTGAAAAGGAAAAGAACATTGTGACTTGGTAGTTCAAGTTGACTTTGCAATACATATACATATATGTGTGTGTGTGTGTGTGTGTGTGTGTGTGTGTATTCCTTATGGAGTCCCTATAACTGAACTTTGTGGGGAGTTAGATGGGAGAGGGTGTGTGAGTGTGTGTGTCCACTCTTTCTCACTGACATTGTAAGTAGCAGTGGGATAATGTGTCTCAGTTTTATGGAAAGGAATATTTTATAGTTATTGTCCCTACTATTCCATCTCAGCACTTGTCTTTGCTTTGAGCTAATTGTATCTACAATCTTATTCTTAAAGATAAACATACCAAGCCAAAATGGCAGAGAGGACACATGCATGTTCCTAAACTCTCCTTTTCCCTCAATCTATTTTAATGACATTCAGCCTTAGAATTAGTACTTGACTGTCAGAACTCACAAATACTAGGAGTATAACACATTACCAACAGAAGATATTCTTGTGGGGACAGAATAGGGTTAGGCCAGGCACAGACCTCAGGAAGGCAGTGAAAGCACAGACAACAGCTCACACTGAGCAGACCAGAGTGGGGCAGAGTGTGGTCTCTGCTGGAGGAAAATCTGTGGGGAGAACTTTACCACAGTGTGAGCTACTTTGCCCTGGCAGCAAGATAGTAGATCAGCAGATAAGCTATAAACACAAGGGGTAAAGAGTATGAATCTAAAAGCTAGAATGTCTCTGGACCTGGCCACACTTATCTAGCACCTGGAGTGACTCAGCATGATCCCAAGTGCAGTGCAGTAGTTGGTCCCAGTATAAGCACAGCACAGTCTTAGTAGCTGCCTTTCCACTGCAGCTGATTTAAGCACAATTGCTAATTCCATTGAAGCCAGTGGATGTCCCATTGCCCCTTCACTGCCATTTCCTGTTGTCTGTAGAGGCAGCTTGGAAATACCCCACTGCCCCCAATAAGCAAACCATAGGGTTTTTTTATTTTTATTTTCAAAATGAGCAAAAAAGCAAAGCCCACTCTATCTATTGATAGCTTCTATACAGAAAGAGAGCAGACTTCAAATCTTGAGGAGACTAAAAACAGTTTGTCTATAGATCCAAAGGTGGATATGAACTAGTCTTCATCACACAAGGCTCTCATAGAAGAAATTTAAAAGTATCTTAAAAGAGAGTAGGATGAAAAGAGAGAGGAAAGGAAAGCTTTGCAAGAGGGTCAAGATAAGCCATTAAAAGATAGAGTGGATAAAGAAATCATTTTCCAGAAAGACAGAATCTGTGAATTGGAAAAGATAAACAATTCCAAGGAAAACAGAAATTGTGAATTGGAAAAAAAAAAACAATTCTTTAAAGAAAATTGGCAAAATGGAAAAAATTCCATAGAACAACACAACTCATTTAAAAACTCAATTGGACAAATACAAAAAGAAATAAAAAAAGCAAATGAATAAAATAATTCTTTAAAAATCAGACTTGAACAAATGGAAATGAAGGACTTGAGGAGACACCAAGAATCAGTCAAGCAAAACCAAAAAAAAAAAAAAAAAAGAAAGAAAAAAAAAAAAGAAAAAATAGAAAAAAAATGTTAAATACCTACTTGGGAAAACAACAGACCTGGAAAATAGATCTAGGAGAGATAATCTAAGGATTATTTGACTCCCTTAAAAATCACGATGAAAAAAAGAGCCTAGACACTATTTTTTGGGGGGAAATAATCAAAGAGAACAGCCCAGAAATTATAGAAACAGAAGGCAAAATAGACATTGAAAAAATCCATAGATCTTCTAATGAAAGAAATCCCAAAATCAAAATTCCAAGAAATATTGTAACTAAATTCCAGAACTGTCAGACCAATGAAAAAATACTACAAGCAGTCAGAAAAAAAAAAAAAACTATTCAAATACTAAGGAGCCACAATAAGGATCACTCAGTATCTCGCTGCTTCCACATTAAAGAACTGAAGGGCCTGGACTCTGATATTCCGAAAGGCAAAAGAAGTTGGTATGCAGCCAACAATAACTTACCAATCCAAATGAGCATTTTCTTCCAGGAAAGAAGATGGACATTCAATGCAATAGGTGAATTCCATTTCTTCCTTACTAAAAAACCAGAGCTAAACACAAAGTTTGACCTCCAAATATAGGACTCAAGAGAAGCATAAAAAAGTAAAAAGAACTCTTGAGAACTGTATTTCTGTTATGGATATACATAAAAAGTACATGTTTAATTTGGTTTTACTAATATAATATTAAAAAAGGAACTAGAGGTGAAAAGGAAATTGTACCAGAAAAAGCGAAAAGTGGAGGTAAAAAGATGGAAACTACATCTCACGAAGAGGCAAAAGAAACCTATTATATCTGAGGGAATGAAAGGAGGGCATTGAATACAGTGTGAATCTTTCATCAGATTTGGCTCAAAGAGAAAATATTAGACATATTTGGTTTACATAGAAACTTCTCCCACCTCATTGAAAAGTGGGAGGGGAAAAATGAAAAAATTAGGGTTAGGGTAAATAGAAGGGAATACAGAAATAGTAAGGAAAAGGTTTAAGAAAAGGAGAGGGATTTCAAAGGGAAGGGAGGATTCTAAAGAGGGAAGGCTGCAATTAGACAAGTGATGCTCATAGTGGGGAAAGGGGTAAGGAGGAAAGAAAAGAGAAAAGTATAATCTGGGGATAATAAGATGGCAGGAAACACAGAATTAGTAGTTTTAACTGTAAATGTGAATAGGGTAAACTCCCCCATAAAGTGGAGGCAGATAGCAAACTGGATTAGAAGCCAGAATCCTACAATATGTTGTTTATGGAAAACATACGAAGCAGGGCGATACATACAGAGTAAAGGCAAAAGGCTGGAGCAGAATGTTCTATATTTTATGTAAAGCCAAAAAAACAGGGATATCCCTCCTGATCTCAGATCAAGCAAAAGCAAAAATTGATCTATTTAAAAGAGATAAATACTTTAACATATTTAACATGTATTGGTCAATCTGCCATCTGGGAGAGGGGGTGGGGATAAGAAAAAGAAAAATTGGAAAAAAAGGTTTTGCAATTGTCAATGCTGAAAAATTACCCATCCGTATATCTTGTAAATAAAAAGCTATAATAAAAAAAATTTTAAAAAGAGATGAGGAAAGGCACTATATCTTGCTAAAGGGTACCATAGATAATGAAGCAATATCAATACTAAACATATATGCACCAAGTGGTATAGCATCTAAATTCCTAAAGAAGAAGTTAAGAGAACTGCAAGAAGATATAGACAGCAAAACTGTAATAGTGGGAGATCTCAACCATGCACTCTCAGAACTGGATAAATCAAACCACAAAATAAATAAGAAAGAAGTTATAGATGTAAATAGAACACTAGAAAAGTTAGGTATGATAAATCTTTGGAGAAACCTGGAGACAGAAAGGAGTTCTCAGAAATAACTTCTCAGCAGTTCATGGAACCTATCCAAAAATTGACCATGTATTAGGACATAAAAACTTCAAATTTAAATGCAGAAAGGCAGAAATATTAAATGCATCCTTGTCAAACAACAATGCAAAATCAAATCAAATTGTTAGTCTTAAAAATGAAAAGGGAAAAATTTCCACCAATGAAGAGGAAATTAGAGCAATAATTAAGAGTTATTTTGCCCAATTTTATGCCAATAAATTTGATAACTTGAATGAAATGGATGACTACCCTCAAAAATATAGGTTGCTCAAGTTAACAGAAGAAGAAGTAAATTGGTTAAATAGCCCCATTTTAGAAAAAGAAATAGAACAAGCTATTAACCAACTCCCTAAAAAAATCCCCAGGACAAGATGGATTTACATGCAAATTCTACCAAACATTTAAAGAACAATTAACTCCGATGCTATATAAGTTATTTGAAAAAAATAGGAAATGAAGGAGTCCTACCAAATACCTTTTATGACACAGACATGGTACTGATACCTATACTAGGTAGGACGAAAGCAGAAAAAGAAAATTATGGACCAATCTCCCTAATGAACATTGATGCAAAAATCTTAAATAAAATCTTAGCAAAAAGATTACAGAAAATCATCCCCAGAATAATACACCACAATCAAGTAGGATTTATACCAGGAATTCAGGGCTGGTTCAATATTAGGAAAATTATTAGCATAATTGACAATATCAATAATCAAATTAACAAAAACCATATGATCATCTCACTAGATGTAAAAAAAGCATTTGATAAAATCTAACACCCATTCCTATTAAAAACACTAGAGAGTATAGGAATAAATGGATTTGTCCTTAAAATAGTCAATAGCATCTATTTAAGACCATCAGTAAGCATTATATATAATGGTTATAAACTGAAACCATTTACAATAAAATCAGGAGTGAAACAAGATTGCTCACTTTCACCACTGCTATTCAATGTTGTATTAGAAATGCTAGCTTTGGCAATAAGCGATGAAAAAGAAATTAAAGTAGGTAATGAGGAAACCGAATTATCACCCTTTGCAGATGATATGATGGGATACTTAGAAAACCCCAGAGATTCTACTAAAAAGCTATTAGAAAGAATCCACAACTTTAGCAAAGTTGAAGAACACAGAAAAAATCCATATAAGCATTTTTATACATCACTAACAAAATCCAACAGCAAGAGATACAAAGAGAAATTCCATTTAAAATAACAGTTGATAGCATAAAATATTTGGGAATCTATCTGCCAAGGGAAAGTCAGGAACTATACACGCAAAACTACAAAACACTTTTCACACAAATAAAGTCAGATCTAAACAATTGAAAAAATATTAAGTACTCCTAGATAGGTCAAAAGAATATAATAAAGATGACAATTCTACGTAAACTAATCTATTTATTTTGTGCTATACCAATCAGACTCCCAAGAAACTATTTTAATGTCCTAGAAAAAATAACAACAAAATTCATCTGGAAGAGCAAAAGGTCAAAAATTTCAAGGGAACTAACAAAAAAAAATCAAATAAAGGTGGCCTACTGTCCCTGATCTAAAACTATATTATAAAGCAGCATCACCAAAACCATTTGGAATTGGCTAAGAAATAGACTAGTTGATCAGTGGAATAGGTTAGGTTCACAGGACAAAATAGTCAATAACTATAGCAATCTAGTGTTTGACAAACCCAAAGACCCCAGTCTTTGGGATAAGAATTCGTTATTTGACAAAAATTGCTGGGAAAATTGGAAATTAGCATGCCAGAAACTAGGCATTGACCCATACTTAACACCATACACCAGATAAGATCAAAATGGTTCATGATTTAGGCATAAAGGATAAGATTATAGATAAATTAGAAGAACATAGGATTGCTTACCTCTCAGACTTGTAGAGGAGGAAGGAATTTGTGACTAAAAAAGAACTAGAGGTCTTTTCACAAAATAAAAAAAGATGATATTTAAAAAGCTTTTGTACAAATAAAATTAATGCTGACAGGATTAGAAGGGAAGCAATAAACTGGGAAAATATTTTTTACAGCTAAAGGTTCTGATAAAGGCCTCATTTCCAAAAAAAAATATAGAGAATTGACTCTAATTTATAAGAAATCAAGCCATTCTCCAACTGATAAATGGTCGAAGGATATGAACTGACAATTTTCAGATGAAGAAATTGAAACTATTTCTAGTCATATGAAAAGGTGTTCCAAATCTTTGTTGATCAGAGAAATGCAAATTAAGACAACTTTAAGATACCACTACACACCTGTCAGATTGGCTAAGATGACAGAGAAAGATAATGCGAAATGTTGGAGGGGATGTGGGAAAACTGGAACACTGATGCATTGTTGGTGGAGCTATGAACCGATCCAGCTATTCTGGAGAGCAATTTGGAACTATACTCAAAAAGTTATCAAACTGTGCATACCCTTTGATCCAGTAGTATTATTAGTAGGCTTATATCCCAAAGAGATCTTATGCCTCTTTCAGAAAAAATTGAAAAAAAATTATTTGATAAGTGTATTATGTATTTAAAAGGAATAGCAAATTTTGCATAATAGATTTGCAGTTTCATATGTGATCATTTAAAATTATGTTGTCATGTAAATGTTTGTTTTTATTCCATAAATTAAAAATAAAAAACTTTTTAGGAGTTATATAGGAGGATAATACATCAAATTCATTTGGTACTTTATATATAGTAATACTTGTTCCAGAATCTAACTTCTTACTTTGAGCTCATAAAATAGGTCCAGAGAACTGGAAAGTGAAGGGATACCCACCAATTGGAGAATGGCTGAATAAGTTGTGTTATATGAATATTATGGCATATTATTGTTCTATAAGAAATGACCAGCTGGATGAATATAGAGAGGCTTGAAGAGACTTACATGAACTGATGATAAGTGAAATAAGTAGAATCAGGGGATCATTATACACTTCAACAATACTACATGAGGATCAATTCTGATGGAAGTGACTCTCTTCAACAATGAAAGGATCCAAATCAGTTCCAACTGATCAGTAATGAACAGAACCAGCTATTCCCAGAGAAAGAATACTGAGAAATGAGTATGGACCACAACATAACATTTCCACTCTTTCTGTTATTTTTTGCTTGCATTTTTTTCTTCTCAGGTTATTTTTATCTTCTTTCTAAATCTAATCTTTATTGTGCAACAAAATAACTGTATAAATATGTATACATATATTGTATTTAACATATACTTTAAGATATTTAACATGTATAGGACTACCTGCCATCTAGGGGAGAGGGTGGAAGGAAGGAAGGGAAAAGTTGAAACAGAAGTTTTGGCAAGGGTCAATGTTGAAAAATTACCCATGCATATGTTTTGTATATAAAAAAGGTATATTAAAAACAAACAAATAAATAAATGAGATAAGCACACTGGTAGGTGGTCATGAACAATATAATTTTGGAAATGCAAATATATGTAATAGATTGTTCTAGGAGATAACCTTTCTTAGGACATATTTTATGAGCTCAAAGTAAGAAGTTAGATTCTGGAACAAGTATTACTATATATAAAGTACCAAATGAGTTTGATGTATTATCCTCCTATATAACTCCTAAAAAGTTTTTTATTTTTAATTTATGGAATAAAAACAAACATTTACATGACAACATAATTTTAAATGATCACATATGAAACTGCAAATCTATTATGCAAAATTTGCTATTCCTTTTAAATACATAATACAGTTATCAAATAATTTTTTTCAATTTTTTTCTACCTCTCCTTCCTAATCTAGAGAGAATTGTCATCTATCTATCTATTTATCTGTCTGTCTATCTAACTATCTATCTATCTATCTAACTATCATCTATTGATCAATGGATCTATTTATCTCTCTAACATCATTCTATACATACTAATATTTATCAATTATTTCTCTGGATGCAGATAGCATCTCCCTTCACATGTCCTTTATAGCTCTTTAAAAATCAGAATGACTTATTCACTAGAACTTGTTCTTAAAACAGTATTATTGTTATTGTTTACAATGTTCTCTTGTTCTATATAACATTTCACTTTATATTGCCTTAGCCCTAATTAATCAAGCTTTGCAACCTCTAAGATTTTAATATCTCTAAGAGAATAAGCATTTATATGGCACCTACTACATGTAAGATCTGGGCCAAACTTTTTTTTTTACAATGATTATCATTTGATAATTATCTCTAAATTTATTAGTGCCAGAGAATAAGCCTGGAAGAACTGAATTAAAAATCAAGCATCACCTTGTCAATTTTCTTGGACCACCCAGTTTATATAAAGTATATAGAACTCAAGAATATTTTGAAAAGATATGTTTGTTTTTCAGTGCAAAACATCAAGTAAGGAGAAGATTTTCTTTTCTTTTATTTCTGACTCATTAGATGAGCATTCATTAATTGCTATTCACATTTTAGTGGTATTTATTCCAGCACTTCTCATCAAACTTAGATTCTATTCTCATTAAAACAAGCCTTGTTTTAGTTAATTTGTAGATACAAAAGGATTGTAAAAATATTCATCTTGAACTACAAGATATTAACTCTGAGAGAGAATCCCCCCCCCTTTGTTTCTAATTTTTAACTTCCCTGTAACATTCCCAAGTGGAATACCACTTTTAAAAATTCCTTCATATAGTAGAGAATGTGGAGACTTTTCCCAATCAGACCACTGCATCCCTGGAAAAAGACACAATTAAAAAGTTTTGTCAAGATTAGGGCAAAAATGGCATAGGAACTGCCAGAATTTCTAGTGACCTACCCCACTCCTCTACTGTGAGAGAAAGTATTAGTGCCATGTCCTTCTTCTATCTCACCATCCACTCTCACCCCTATCCTTTCTCCCCCTTACTGTAAATGCTTGTTGTTTCTTCAGTTGTTTATCTTTAAAAGAGAGAGCAAAGGGAATCTCTTTGGTATTCTCAGGATACCTGTCTGAAAGAATCAGGCTTCCTGTGGGCGTCATGGAAACCCTGAGAAGTTTGGTGAAGAGGTGGAGGACCTGATAATGCAATATCTAATTAGGTTGGAATGTTTTCAAAGAACCTAAATGCTCTTTTCTTTTCAAACTACGTGGAGTGCATGCTACAATCCAAATTGTCATTAGAAATACTACATAGTCTTTAAGAATGGATAAATAAATCAAGAGAAAATATAGTATGTTCTTTTCACTTAGACTTCAATTTCCATACTAATTTACATCATTACAACCTGAAGGGTACCAGAAGCCATCATTGATCACATTGTCAAATAATTTACAAGAAGCATTATAGGTAGGAGAATGGACTTGGAATTAGGAAGACTTGAGTTCAAATCCTGTCTCAGACATTTACTAATTTGATAAATGGACAAGTTTTACTTTTCTTAGACTTTGTTTTCTCATCTATAGAATGGTAGTGATAATAGCATCTATATTATAAGGTTGTTAGGAAAATGAACTAAGATTAAATATTTGAAGTACTTTCCAAATTTTAAAGTACAATATACTTAGCTACTATTATTTTTAGGGTGGATAGGTGGCACAGTGGATAGAATACTGAGCTTGGAGTTGGGAGACTCATCTTTCTGGCCTCATTTGGCCTCAGACACATAAGACCATGGGCAAGTCACTTACTTCTGTTTGCTTAGTTTTCTCATTTGCCAAATGAGCTGGAGAAGAAAATGTTAAACCACTCTATTATCTTTGCCAAGAAAACCTCAAGTGGAGAAAAGAAAAGTCATACATGACTGAAAGACAACAGAAATAAATTACTTTAATCATATTCATAATAAAATTATTGATAGACTTTAGTTTATTTTAGACCTATGTTACAAGAAAAACAAAATTATTTCTTTTTAAAAAAAGAGACATAAAGGGCAAAGTTTAAATAATGCCCATCCTATTCACAATTTACCAAATGACTTCAATTCGTATCTTGAAATTGATAGTGTGAAATCTTTTTTTGGTAATTTTAATATAAAGCAGTTTGATATTTCCTTGATTTATTAAAATATTAATTAACTGTAAAATAACATGAAACTTTACTCAAATATTTATTTTTTTCTTTGCAATATAAGCCATTAAAATAATTTGAATGTTAGACTTTTTCTAAGGAATTTAGTTTAGAATAGAAAAAAGTTTTTTTTTCCCCTTAAAAATGGATTTTTTTTTTGGCTGAAGCTACAAAAACTGATAACCACCAAAATTTAAATATCAGGTAAAAAATTGATATAATACTTCCTACTTATTTTATCTACTAATGAATGCTTTCTTGGTCTACATGCTCTTTGGTGTCCTATGATAAATACATATGTATACATCAAATTCTATTTTTGACATGGGTCAGTTGAATGATGTGATTGAATGGAACATGAAAAAGCCTGAGACTACAATTTCAACCATGTGGGAGTCACCAGAGGAAGAGACTAAGGATTCTAAAGTACATGATGTAATGGGTTATTTATACATTTGCTTTTTCAAAGCCAATTAATTTATACAGGAAAAGTCCACTTATGTGTCATATATCCCTTTCAAATTTCATGAGTCAAATTACATGGTAAACAAATTTTTTTTTGGAGATGAGTAAAGATAAATAATCATCAGAATGTGCCATTCCACTAGTGTCACTGAATAATTTTTTAATTGTTATTTCCTAAGGGAGGATACATAATTTGATTCTATTTTGCTTAATTTTTAATTTATTATTATAAGTACTTAGGGAAGATAACTATTTTTAAATAACAATTAATGGCTAGGGCAATTAATATTGCTTGTGTAACAAAGATATTATCTCCTTTGTAAAGGTGAACAACTCATATCTATAAAGTTTTTTCTCCGTTCTTCAATGTTTCCATGAGTACTTTGAGATGCTAACTCTATCTTTCTGGGCAGATTTCACCCCATCCAAGTAAATTCTTCATGTGCTATCATAAATCTTTCATATGGGCACCCTATCCAACTTATCCCTTCAGGTTTTCTAATGTCAGAAGGGTTCTAAAACAGTAGTCTGCTAATCCATACATATGCCCTTCGCTACATCACTGGTCCAATTAATTTTCATTGATATATTTTCTCTTTTCAGATTAAAGTGAGTCAATTGTTTTAATTTATTTTTAAATATACTTTCATCGTTTTATTCCATATTTCCCAATTACTTGTAATTTTTTTTTAAAAATTGATTTAATTTTTAAGATTTTGAGTTCCAAATTCTTTTTCTTCCACTGCTTTAAACTTCTTGAGAAGGCAGTGATTTTATTTGCCTGTATATGTGAAGTCATGGTAGTCATTTTGCAAAAGGAAATATACACAAAAAATAAAAATAAAATAAAATTTTAAAATGCTGTTTCAATTGGTATTGAGACAAGAAACTAGAACCATGGGTAGAGTGCTAGTACTGGAGTAGAAAGATTAATCTTTCTGAGTTCAAATTTAGATTCAGACACTTATTAGTATTGTGACCCTGGACAAATCACTTAACTATATTTGCTTTAGTTTCTCTTTCATAAAATGAACTGGAGAAGGAAATGGCAAATAACTCTAGTGCTTTGTCAAGAAAACTCAAATGTGGTCACAAAGAGTCCGACAAGACGAAAATGACTGAGAAATAGAATCTTCTTTCAAAATTCATCAGTTTTTATTTAGGGTGGGTCATAAATTTCATCATGGGTCCTATAAGTTATCTTGGTTAATTGTATTGATGAATTAAGGTAATTCTTTCACAGTTAATCTTTCTTATAATTTTGGTGTTATTGTGTATGATATTATCCTGATTTGGCTTATAGTCCTCATGAGTTTATATGTCTTCCAAGATGTTTCTGAGACCACCTTGCTCATCATTTCTCATAGCACAAGAATATTCCATTACAATCATACCAAAACTTAAGTCACCTTCCTAAACTGAGAGGTTTGCACTAGAATTCTTTTCCACCCCTAAAAGAGTTGTTATAAATATTTTTGCATACAGACATCTTTTCTCCATTTTCTTTCATCTCTTTGGGATACAGACTTAATAGTAGTATTGCTAGGTTAAAGGGTATATACAGTTTTATACTCTTTGGGCATAGTTCCAAATTGTTCTCCCAAATGGTGGAATCAGTTGAGAATTTCCCCAACAGTGAATTAGTGATCCAGTTTTTTTATATCCCCTTTATCATTTATCATTTTCTTTCCCTGTTATTTTAGCCAATATGATGGGTATTAAGGTAGTATCTCAGAGTTGGGTGTTGTATTTTGTCAAAGATTTTTTTCTGCATCTATCAATATGATAATATCATATCTGTTGCTTTGTTTCTGATATGGTCAATTACACTGATTCTTCCCTGCCCCCTAATATTGAGCCATGCATTCCTTGTATAAATCTCACCTGATAATAGTCTATGATCTTTATGATATATTGGGAGATAGGATATACTCACCTAAGTAGTGTGCTGTTTAAAATTTTTGCATTGATATTCATTAAGATTGATCTAAAGTTTCTCCCCTCTTTTTCTTTTCTTTCTGTGGTTTAAGTACAAAAACAATATTTATGTTATAAAAGAAATTTTGTTGGATTCCTTTTTTGCCTACTTTTTCAAACAGTCCAAGTAGTATTTGGATTAAATTTTCCTAAAATGTTTTATAAAATTTATTTGTCAATTTAACTAGTCCTGTTGATGTGTGTGTGTGTGTGTGTGTGTGTGTGTGTGTGTGTGGCCATTGATGATTTTTTCAACTTATTTTTTCTTAAGATAGAATTATTTAAAATTTCCATTTCCTCTTCTCTCAATCTGGCTAGTTTATATTTTTGAACATATTCATCTTAGGTTATCTGGGTTTTTTTCGGTATATATTTGACAAAACTTCTAAATTGCTTTACTTTTATCTTCATTGGTGGTCCATTTGTTATATTCAATGTAATAATAGTAATAATAATAGTAATTTATTTTTGTTCTTCCTTTTCTACATCAAATTAAACATCAGTTCATCAATTTTATTAATTCTTTTTTTTTTTTTTAGTAAAAACCAACTCCTGGTTTTATTAGTTTAATCAGTAGAATAGGTTAGGTTCAAAGGACAAAACAGTCAATAATTATCTAGTGTTTGACAAACCCAAAGTCCCTAGCTTTTGGGATAAGAACTCACTGTTTGACAAAAATTGTTGGGAAATTGGAAACTAATATGGCAAAAACTAGGCATTGAAACACACTTAACACTGGACAGGAAGATAAAGTCAAAATGGGTTCATGACCTAAGCATAAAGAATGAGATTATAAATAAATTGGAAGAGAATAGGATAGTTTACTTCTCAGACCTGTGGAAGAGGAAAGAATTTATGACCAAAGAAGAACTAGAGATCATTATTGATCATAAAATAGAAAATTTTGATTATATCAAATTGAAAAAATTTTGTATAAACAAAAGTAATGCAGACAAGATTAGAAGGGAAACAATAAACTGGGAAAACATTTTTACAGTCAAAGGTTTTTATAAAGGCCTCATTTCCAAAATATATAGAGAACTGACTCTAATTTATAAGCAATCAAGCCATTTTCCAATTGATAAATGGTCAAAGGATATGAACAGACAATTCTCAGACGAATAAATTGAAACTATTTCTAGCCATATGAAAAGATGCTCCAAGTCATTATTAATCAGAGAAATGCAAATTAAGACCACTCTGAGATACCACTACACATCTGTTCAGACTGGCTAGAATGACAGGGAAAGATAATGCAGAATGTTGGAGGGGAGGTGGGAAAACAGGGGTACTAATACATTGTTGGTGGAATTGTGAATACATCCAACCATTCTGGAGAGCAGTTTGGAACTATGCTCAAAAAGTTATCAAGCTGTGCATACCCTTTGATCCAGCAGTGTTACTACTGGGCTTATATCCCAAAGAGATCTTAAAGAAGGGAAAGGGACCTGTATATGCAAGAAAGTTTGTGGCAGCCCTCTTTGTAGTGGCCAGAAACTGGAAACTGAGTAGATGCCCATCAATTGGAGAATGGCTGAATAAATTGTGGTATATGAATATTATGGAATATTATTGTTTGGTAAGAAATGACCAACAGGATGATTTAAGAAAGGCCTGGAGAGACTTACATGAACTGATGCTGAGTGAAATGAGCAGGATCAGGAGATCACTATATACTTCAACAACAATACTATATGATGATCAATTCTGATGGACCTGGCCATCTTCAGCAACGAGATGAATCAAATCATTTCCAATGGAGCAGTAATGACCTGAACCAGCTACACCCAGCGAAAGAACTCTGGGAGATGACTAAGAACCATTATCACATAGAATTCCCAATCCCTATATTTTTGCCCACCTGCATTTCTGATTTCCTTCACAGGCTAATTGTACACTATTTCAGATTCCAATTCTTTTTGTACAGCAAAATAATAATTTGAACATGTATACTTATTTTGTATTTAATTTATACTTTAACATATTTAACATGTATTGGTCATCCTGCCATCTAGGGGAGGGAGTGGGGGGAAGGAGAGGAAAAATTGGAACAAAAGGTTTGGCAATTGTCAATGCTGTAAAATTACCCATGCATATAACTTGTAAATAAAAAGCTATTAAAAAAAAAAGTTCAATCTTTAAGCTTTTAGTTTTTTAGCCTTTCTTTGATTTTATAGATTTCCATTCATGTTTAATTAGTGTCATTTTCTGTTTGTTTGTTTGTTTCTCTTCTTCCAAGTTGTTCTTTTTTTTTCATTTTTTTATTGTTTTTTTTATTATAACTTTTTATTGACAGAACCCATGCCTAGGTAATTTTTTTACAACATTATCCCTTGCACTCACTTCTGTTCTGACTTTTCCCCACTCTCTCCCTTTATCCCCTCCCCCAGATGGCAAGAAGTCCTATACATGTTGAATACGTCACCATATATCCTAGATACAATATATGTGTGCAGAACTGAAGTTCTCTTGTTGCATAGGAAGAATTTGATTCTGAAGGTAAAAAATAACCTGGGAAGAAAAACAAAAATACAAACAGTTTACATTCATTTCCCAGTGTTCTTTCTTTGGGTGTAGCTGCTTCTGTCCATCCTTGATCAATTGAAACTGAGTTAGATCTCTTTGTTGAAGAAATCCACTTCCATCAGAATACATCCTCATACAGTATCATTGTTGAGGTATATAATGATCTCCAGGTTCTGCTCATTTCACTTAGCATCAGTTCAGGCAAGTCTCTCCAGACCTCTCTGCATGCTGGTCATTTCTTACAGAACAATAATATTCCATAACATTCATATACCACAATTTACCCAACCATTCTCCAATTGATGGGCATCCATTCATTTTCCAGTTTCTACCCACTACAAACAGGGCTGCCACAAAGATTTTGGCCCATACAGGTCGCTTTCCCTTCTTTAGTATCTCTTTGGGGTATAAGCTCAGTAGAAACACTACTGGATCAAAGGGTATGCACAATTTGATAACTTTTTGAACATAGTTCCAAATTGCTCTCCAGAATTGTTGGATGTATTCACAATTCCACCAACAATGTATTAGTGTCCCTGTTTTCCCACATCTCCTCCAACATTCCGCATTACTTTTCCCTATCATTCTAGCCAATCTGACAGGTATGTAGTGGTACCTCAGAGTGGTCTTAATTTGCATTTCTCTGATTAATAATGACTTGGAGCATCTTTTCACATGGCTAGAAATAGTTTCAATTTATTCGTCTGAGAATTGTCTGTTCATATCCTTTGACCATTTATCAATTGGAGAATAGCTTGATTTCTTATAAATTAGAGTCAATTCTCTATATATTTTGGAAATGAGGCCTTTATAAAAACCTTTGACTATAAAAATGTTTTCCCAGTTTATTACTTCCCTTTTAATCTTGTCTGCATTACTTTTGTTTATACAAAAACTTTTCAATTTGATATAATCAAAATTTTCTATTTTGTAATCAATAATGGTCTCTAGTTTTTCTTTGGTCATAAATTCCTTCCTCTTCCACAGGTCTGAGAGGTAAACTATCCTATTCTCTTCCATTGTATTTATAATCTCATTCTTCATGCCTAGGTCATGAACCCATTTTGATCTTATCTCGGTGTATGGTATTAAGTGTGGGTCAATGCCTAGGTTCTGCCATACTAATTTCCAATTTTCCCAGCAATTTTTGTCAAATAATGAGTTCTAATTCCAAAAACTGGGGTCTTTGGGTTTGTCAAACACTAGATTATTAAAGTTATTGGCTGTTTTGTCCTTTGAACCTAACCTATTGCATTGATCAACTAGTATATTTCTTAGCCAATACCAGATGATTTTGGTAACTGCTGTTTTATAATATAATTTTAGATCTGGTACAGCTAGGCCACCTTCATTTGATTTTTTTTTCAATTAATTCCCTTGAAATTCTTAACCTTTTGTTTTTCCATATGAACTTTGTTGTTAATTTCTGTAAATAATTAAAAGAGTTTTTTAGGAGTCTGATTGGTATAGTGCAATAAATAGATTAGTTTAGGTAGTATTGTCATCTTTATTATATTTGCTCACCCAATCCAAGAGCACTTAATATTTTTCCAGTTGGTTAGATCAGACTTAATTTGTATGGAAAGTGTTTTGTAGTTTTGCTCATAAAGTTTCTGATTTTCCCTTGGCAAATATTTTATATTTTATACAATCAGTAGTTTCTTTAAATAGAACTTCTGTTTGTAACTCTAACTGTTGAGTTTTGTTAGTGATATATAAGAATGCTGATGACTTATGTAGGTTTATTTTGTATACTGCAACTTTGCTAAAGGTGTGGATTGTTTCTAATAACTTTTTAGCAGAGTCCCTGGGGTTTTCTAAGTATACCATCATATCATCAGTAAAGAGCGATAATTTGGTTTCCTCATTGCCTATTCTTATTCCTTTAATCTCTTTCTCAACTCTTATTGCCAAATCTAGCATTTCTAATACAATATGAATAGTAATGGTGATAGTGGGCAACCTTGTTTCACTCCTGATCTTATTGGGAATGGTTGAAGTTTGCCCTCATTACATATGATGCTTACTGATGGCTTAAATAGATGCTACTCATTATTTTAAGGAAACATCCATTTATTCCTAAACTCTCAAGTGTTTTTTTTTTTTTAATAGAAATGGATATTGGATTTTGTCAAATGCTTTTTCTGCATCTATTGAGATGATCATATGGTTTTTGTTAATTTGGTTATTAATATGGCCAATTATACTGATAGTTTTCCTAATATTGAATCAGCTCTGCATTCCTGGTATAAATCCTACTTGATTGTGGTGTATTATCCTGGGGATGATTTTCTGTAGTCTTTTTGCTAATATCTTATTTAAGATTTTAGTATTAATACTCATTAGGGAGATTGGTCTATATTTTTCTTTCTCTGTTTTCAAACTACCTGGTTTAGGTATCAGTACCATGTCTGTGTCATAAAAGCAATTTGCTAAGACTCCTTTATTCCCTGTTTTTCAAATAGTTTATAAAGCATTGGGGTTAATTGTTCTTTAAATGTTTGATAGAATTCACATGTAAATCCATCTGGTCTTGTGATTTTTTCTTAGGGATTGATTGCTTGTTCTATTTCTTTTTATGAAATAGGACTATTTAAATGATTCACTTCCTCCTCTGTTAATCTAGATGGCCTATATTTTTGGAGGTAGTCATCCATTTCACTTAGGTTATCAAATTTATTGGCATAAATTTGGCCAAAGTAAGCCCTTATTATTTCTTTAATTTCTTCTTCATTGGTGGAAAGTTCTCCCTTTTCATTTTTAAGACTACTAATTTGATTTTCCTCTCTCCTTTTTGTAATTATATTTACCAAAGATTTATCAATTTTATTGGTTTTTTCATAAAACCAACTCTTAGTTTTATTTATTAGTTCAATAGTTTCTTTGCTTTCAATATTATTAATTTCTCCTTTTAATTTTAGAATTTCAAATTTAGTAATTGATTGGGGTTTATTAATTTGTTTTTTTCCCTAGCTTTTTAAGTTGCAAGCCCAATTCATTAATCTTCTCTTTCTCTATTTTATTCAAGTAAACCTCTACGGATATAAAATGTCCCCTTATTACCGCTTTGGCTGCATCCCACATATTTTGGTATGATGTCTTATTGTTGTCATCATCTTGAGTGAAATTATTTATTGTGTCTATAATTTGCTCTTTCACCCAATCATTCTTTAAGATGAGATTATTTATTTTCCAATTACTTTTTGGTTTATTTACACCTAACTTTATGTTGAATGTAGTTTTTATTCATCGTGATCTGAAAAGAAAGCATTTACTATTTCTGCCTTCCTGCATTTAATTTTGAGGTCTTTATGTCCTAATATATGGCCAATTTTTGTGTAGATTCCATGAACTGTTGAGAAGAAAGTTTACTCCTTTGTGTCACCATTCAATTTTTTCCAAAGATCTATCATACCTAATTTTTCTAATATTCTATTTACCTCTTTAATTTCTTTCTTATTTGTTTTTGGATTTGATTTATCTAATTCTGAGAGTGTAAGATTGAGATCTCCTGCTATTGCAGTTTTGCTGTCTATTTCTTCTCGCAACTCTCTTAACTTCTCCTTTAGGAAGTTAGATGCTATACCACTTTGTGCATATATGGTTAATATTGATATTGCTTCATTGTCTATAGTACCTTTTAGCAAGATATAGTTTCCTTCCTTATCTCTTTTAATTAGATCAATTTTTGATTTTGCTTGATCTGAGATAAGGATGCCTACCCCTGCTTTTTTCACTTCACTTGAAGCACAGTAGAATCTGCTCTAGCCTTTTACCTTTACTCTGTATGTATCTCCCTATTTTAAATGTGTTTCCTGTAAACAACATATTATAGGGTTCTGACTTTTGATCCAGTCTGGCTTTTGGTTTTGCTTGACTGATTTTTGATGTCTCAATGAATCAATCATTTCTCTTTGTTCAGTTCTGATTTTTAGTGATTTTATTTATTTTTATTTTTATTATTATAATAATTATATTAATTATATAAAATATAATTTTATGTATTGTATGTAGATATATAATATAAAATAAAATATAATAAATAATATATAATTAATCATATTAAATATAAATAAAAATATAATAATAATAATAAATAATATAATATTTTTATTATATTTAGTGATTTTTATTTTCTTCATTAGCTTTTTTACTTCTTTTTGTATTTGTTCAATTGAGTTTTTTAATGAGTTGTTTTGCTCTATGGAGTTTTTTTCCATTTCAATAATTTTTTTTTAAGTGAGTTATTTTCTTTTTCCATTTTACAAATTCTGTGTCCCTGTACTTCTTGGGAGTTTTTTACCTTTTCCAATTCACATTTCAGGAAGTTGTTGCTCTCTTGCATAACTTCTCTGTCCTTTCCCCATTTTTCTTCTAGTTCTCTTTCAAGGTTTTTAATAGTCTCTTCTAGGAGAGCCTTTTGTATTGGGGACCAACAATCGTCTGGAGACTGTTTGCTATTAGTCCCTTCAGGATTGAAAAGCTGCTCTCTTTCTGTATAGATAATCATCCTTTTGATTCTTTTACTCATTTTTCAAGGGCTGTAGGATCTGCCTTCAGTGCAGGAGCTTACCAGCTTCCTCTGCAGAGCAGTGATAGGTGTATGGACTGTTACCTTTCCTTCCATCCAGCTACAAAAAGCAGTGAGGTACTGGAGTGCTCTGGGAAAGAGTTCCCCACGAGAAGTAACTCAGGCCTGCAGGGTGGAGCTGGGAAAGTGCCTTGCAAAGAACCCCAAGCTATGTGCCATAACGACTGCCCTAGGGCTAGACGCTGAGCAGTGAGAGTTTCACTACTCCAAGCCAAATCCCACCTGGGGCTGTGGGTATTAGCAGCTGAGCAGTGAATGGCCCTGCAGAGACTGGAAGTGTCTTTCCCCTGGGAAGCACAGTCCTGCTGGGGAAGTTCTATTGCCCCAGGCCAAGCCCCCCACTGTGCAGATTAGAGGCTTTCCTAGGCTGTGCCCCCCTGCCATGCAGATTTGTAACTGTCCCCGCAAAAGCCCCAAACTGCAGGATGTGGCTACAGGGCTGTGTTAAGGGTCTGCCTGAGTCACTTCCAGGTTTGGGTGGTTAAAGCCAGATCTTGTTAAGTTCTGGCATTTTTTAGAGCACCCTCTGTTTTAGGCTTTAATTTCTCTGCCAGTTTACTGCTTTGTAATCAAGGCAGAGCAGTTAGCCTATAGCAGAGTCGTCTCTATAACTTCTCTAGCCACAGAGATCATCCCCGCCTCTGGTCTGCTCAGGATGCTAGCCTCTCACTGCCTGTGCTAGTCTGTTCCTGGCCCCTCAGGACAATCCTTTTCTGGCAATCTTCCAGATTATCTTCAGCTGCTAAATTGTAGTGATTCTAATCTTCATGAATTTTAGCAGTGAAGAGCTATTTTTGAAGCTGAATTTAATAGTTGGTTGAGGGAATGAGAAGAGCTTAGAAAGTCGAGTGTGTCTTCTCCACCATCTTGGCTCTGCCCCTAATTGTCATTTTTCTTTAAAGAAATTATTGATTGTTTCCATGATTTGTTTTTTTGACCCACTCATTCTTATGTACTTAATTATTTATATTCCAATTAATTTTTATTCTCTGCTTCCACACATATTTATTAAATGAAATTTTTATTCCACAATGGTCTGAAAAGGGCACATCTAATATTTCTACTTTTTTGATTTCAATTGTGAGGTTTTTTAATTTATTAATACATGATCAAATTTTGTGAAGATGACATATATAACTACAAAAAAGTATACCACTTTTATATTCCCATTCAGTATTCTCTAAAGTCCTGTAATAATTAACTTTTTAATTTTATTCTTCTCTTTGATTTCATTCTTATTTATTTTATGGTTAAATCTATGGAGCTCTCAGAGGGGAAAGCTGAAGATCTCCATAAATATATTGGATATAGTTTTATTGTTCTTTTCCTTCTATAATTCATTTAGAATCTTACTGTTATAATAACAATAAAGTTCTTAGAAGTTGCATATATTATTTTCCCATATAGAAAGACAGTTTTACCTTCTGATGCTATTTGATGATATCTGATGATATATCCTTATGATATTTCTTTCATACTCATATTTTTAGTGACTCTTTTGAGTCTTGTATTTGAAAATCAAATGTTCTACTTAGCTTTCTTTCAGGAATGTTTGAAAGTCCTCTATTTCATTATCCATTTTTCCTTTGAAAGATTATGTTCAGTTTTGCTGGGTAGGTAATTCTTGGTTGTAATACCAGGTTTTTTGCCTTTCAGAATATCATATTCTAAGCACTCTGCTCCTTGACTGTGGTAACTGCTAATCTAATGTGATCCTGGCTATGGATCCATGGTACTCAAATGGTTTCTTTCTGTCTACTTGAAATATTTTTTGTTTGACTTGGGAGCTATGGAATTTGGCTATAATATTTGGGAATTTTTATTTTGGGACCTATTTTAGATCATGATTGATGAATTCTTTCCATTTTTTTATTCTTTGCTTCTAAATATCAATGCAGTTTTCCTTGATCATTTCTTGAAATATGATGTCTAGACTCTTTCTTTGATCATTTCTTTCAGGTTGCCCAATAATTCACGAAATAGTTCTCTTCAATCTATTTTCCAGGTCTGTTGTGACAGTTTCCAAATTTGTTTCACTTTTTTTCTCATTTGACTGTTTTATTATTTCTTGATATCTTGTGAAGTTATGTTTCCATCTGTCCAATTTAATTTTTATTTATTTGTTTTCTTGCAAGACAATTGGGATTAGGTGACTTTCCCAAGGTCACAGAGCTTGTAAATGTTAAGTGTTAAGTCTCTGAAGTCAGTTTTGAACTCAGGTCTTCCCGATTCCAGGGCTGGTGGTCTATCCACTCCACCATCTAGCTGGCCTGAAATTTAATTAAAAATGAATTTCTTCAGTTTGGTTTCCCCCCAATTTGGGTAATTCTGCTTCTTAAAGAATTATTTTCATCAAAAAATTTGTTTCTTTTGTTACTCAATTGTGTTTTTTAAAGTGTTATTTTCTTCAACAATTTTGTGCCATTTTAAACAAAGATTTTAATTGCATTTTCATAGTTTCCTTTCCTTGCTTTCATTTCATTATTTAATTTTTCTCTACCATTTTAATTTAATTTTGAAAATAATTTTTAACACTTTTAAAAATCCTTGTCTGGCTCCTGTCCAATTTACATTTTTTGAGACTTTGCTTATAATTTTTTTGATTTCATTTTTTTCTTCTGAGTTTGTCTTTTGTTTTCCTTCTCAACATAGTAGATTTTTATGGATCAGCTTCTATTCCCCACATCAGAGAATTCTCTGTCTTCCTCCTAGGATGTGGAACTAAATTGGACTATAAGTATTCCTCCTGCTGATCTTCTTCTTCTTCATCTTCTTTTTCATTCTGCAACTGCAGAAATTGGTTTAAGTTATTATTTAAAGATTGTTTGGAGAAGAATTTTAGAACTCAGCTGAATACTAACTCCACCATCTTGGCTTTGCCCCCAGAAGTCATTGACTCTTCTTTTATGCATGTTCTTCAACATAACTTATGGTAATATATATTCATCTATGTATATTCATTATATATGTATATTATTCTCCATTAGTTTTTGAGCAACATGTACTTTAAATTCTTTTGACAACTTGTTGTTCCATTATATTTAGTCAAATTTACAGGAAAATATTGATGTTAAAAATGGATCTTGACAGTAGAATAGGTTGCCCATGAATTTATTTTGTAAATAAAATGCTTTAATAAAATTAAAAAAAAAATTTAAAAGAATAAATCCTGCTTCTATGAAAAATAAAAAAAATGGATCTTGAAATTTTTAGACTGCCATCCTGTTTTTCAAATATCAGCAATCACACTTCATATCTAATTTTGGGCCCATTTGATTATACTTCTGCAGTTTGTCCATAATATATGTAAAGACTTTCCAACTCAATAGGCTTCCCATGTAATGGTATATTTTGGTCTGGACAATATACATTTTTTGAGCTTAAAATGAGGGTACATGAAGTAACATAGGTGTCATCAAGCATTTTTCTCTTCTAGATTGCCTCAGAATCTCACTTGTAGCACTTAAGCAAATCTAGCCCAAATAAGTGCCAAGCAGACTTTCCTTCTTCTGCAGTAGACCTCCCAAATTCTACTTCAATTTGTTGCCTATTTCCATTTCCCTCTCCTAATTGGATATTGATCTCTCATTCTCACCCCATGCTGCAGAGAACATGGAATCATCATTTTATTCCAGCATCTAGGCCCACTCCTTCCTTAGCAATAGTACTAAATACTAAATAGTACTAAATCAGGATTCTTCAGGTTCCCTCACTTTTGGATGTACACTAGGCCATTGAATATTTAAGATCCACGGACCTCTCTATTCTCCTTGAAGTTGTTGTCTTCACCATTGTTGAATATGAACTCCTTGATGAAAGTAGTAACTATCTTTCTTGTCCTACTAATTTAGAATGGTTCTCTTCAGATTGTTGTTTTCTAACATTTCAGTTATGTCTGATATTTCATGACCCAATTTGATGCTTTCTTGGCAAAAATTTTGGAGTGTTTTGCCATTTTCATCTCTATTTTATTTTGTAAATGAAGAACTGAGGCAAATAGAGTTAAGTGACATTCCTAGAGTTACACAGGTAGTAAATGTCTGAGTACAGGTTTGAACTCAGAAAGATGAATATTCTTGACATCAGGACTGGTATTAAGTCCACTGTATCACCTTGCTGCCCTTTCCTTAGATAATAAGTGTTTAATCATTTTCACTAATTATTTCATTAATTCTCTACTCATTTGATTTTTCCAGTGAGAAATGTTATATCATTCTCATCTGAGTAGTTATTGGTCTTACTAAGAAGGCTTTATTGTATACTGAGTTGACATTGGGTGATTTAATCTGTCCTATGCAAACAGGATCATTTCTTAATATAAAATAAATAAATGACAGAAATACCCATGAAAAATTATTTCTATTTCTGTATGTAATTCACAGGTTAAAATGAGGTAATTAAAAAAAAGCCTTCAAACTTGCAAAGTAATATACAAGTTCCAGAAAGCTGCTTTCAGGAAGGAAGAAAAGAATTTTATATATAAGTGATACAGGAGAATCATTACTAACATTTCCTTTTTAATAAATCTTGCACTATGAAAATAATAGAGTTTTAAGTAAGTGGACGTATCTATCATGTATGATGAGGAATCAATATTCCTAATATAAATAATATTATTTTATTATTTTTTGAAGAGCCAATGTAAATACTTTAATTCTTTTCCATACATATTCTTCGAGTGAAGAATATATCATTAAAAAAAATTAAACCTGTTTATTTACAAAGCATATGCATGAGTAATTTTTCCAACATTGACCCTCACAAAATCTTTTGTTCCAAAATTTCCCCTCCTTTCTCCCACCCCCTTCCCTAGCTGGCAAGTAGTCCAACACATGCTAAATATATTGAAATATGTTAAATCCAATATATGTATACGTATTTATATAGTTGTCTTGCTGCACAAGAAAAATTAGATTAAGAAGGAAGAAAAAGAAAAACTGAGAAAGAAAACAAAATGCAAGCCAATAACAACAGAGACAGTGAGAATGCTATGTTGTGGTCCACACTCTGTTACCAAGGTTCTCTCTGTGGGTGTAGATGACTTTCTTCATTACTGAACTGTTAGAATTCTTACAAAGTGCTAAGTCACTGGAATTGATAGAGATAATGCTTATATACTTAGTACTTATTAGAGTTCACATCTTTAAGAGAGCATATATAAGGAGGAGCTCCCACAAGCCCAGAGAAGCTCAGAAGCCCACTCTTGGAGGTGGTCAGATTCATTCCAACTTCTACCTTTGTGCTGGCTGGGGACTTTGGGAGATTCACAAGTCAGGATTCAGTCCAGGAGATTCACTAGTCAGAGAGAACCACAAGCCCACTCTCAGAGGTGGGGGTCAGATTCATTTCATATTCCACTTTTGTGCTGGCTGGAGGCTTTGGATTCGGAGGGAGCTAGAGGCAGAAGCTGGAAGAGAGAAAGTACTAGCAGCAAGAGCTCTTGGAACCAATGAGAGAGATAAGCCTCTAAGAAAGCTAACTGGGGTATTTTGAAGGAGACAATAAAGGATCTGAACTTTTAACTCTTGGCTGAATTTGGGATGATTATAGTGAACTGAAACAAAGGCTGCCTCCAGAAGCCCCCTAAGAAACCTGCTCCTGGAGAACATTATATTTTAGAGAAGAACATTACACTGAACAAATGGAACTAGTTTGAATCATCTCAATGATGAAGACAGTCACGTCCATCAGAATTGATTGTCATATAGTCTTCTAGTTGCCATGTATCATGACCTCTTAGTTCTGCTCATTTCACTTAGCATCAGTTCATGTAGGTCTCTCCAAGCTGCTTTGAATTCATCCTGCTAGTTGTTTCTAATAGAACAATAATATTCCATAGCATTCTCTAATTGATAGGCATCCATTCAATTTCCAATTTCTTGACACTATAAAGAGGGCTGCCACAAACATTTTTGCACATGTGGTCCCCTTTCCCTCTTTTAAGATCTTTTTTGGGATATAATCCCAAACAAAACACTTTCCACAAAAATAAAGTCAGATCTAAACAATTGGAAAAAATATTAAATGTTCTTGGATAGGGCAAGCAAATATAATTCCAGTAAAAACACTACTCCCCAGATTAACAGAGGAGGAAGTAAATTGCTTAAATAGTCCCATTTCAGAAAAAGAAATAGAACAAGCTATTAATCAATCCCTAAGAAAAAATCCCGAGGACCAGATGGATTTACATGTGGATTCTACCAAACATTTAAAGAACAATTAATCCCAATACTATATAAACTATTTGAAAAAGTTGGGAATAAAGGAGTCCTATCAAATTCCTTTTATGACACAGACATGTTACTGATACCTAAACCAGGTAGGTTGAAAACAGAGAAAGAAAATTATAGACCAATCTCCCTAATGAATATTGATGCTAAAATCTTAAATAAAATATTAGCAAGAAGACTACAGAAAATCATTCCCAGGAAAATTCACCATGATCAAGTAGGATTTATACCAGGAATGCAGGGCTGGTTTAATATTGGGAAAACTCTCAGTATAATTAACCATATTAATAACCAAAATAACAAAAACCATATGATCATCTCAATAGATGCAGAAAAAGCATTTGATAAAATACAACATCCATTCCTATTAAAAACACTTGAGAGTGTAGGAATAAATGGACTTTTCCTTAAAATGATGAGTACCATCTATTTAAAACCATCAGTGAGCATCATATGTAATGGGAATAAATTGGAACCATTCCCAGTAAGATCAGGAGTGAAAGACGATTGCCCACTATCATCATTACTATTCAATATTGTATTAGAAATGCTAGCTTCGGCAATAAGAGTCGAGAAAGAGATCAAAGGAATTAAAGTAGGTAATGAAGAAACCAAATTATTACTTTTTGAAGATGATATGATGATATACTTAGAGAACCCCAGAGATTCTACTAAAAAGCTATTAGAAATAATCCACACCTTTAGCAAAGTTGTAATATACAAAATAAACCCACATAAGTCATTGGCATTTTTATATATCACTAACAAAATCCAACAGTGAGAGTTACAATGAGAAATTCCATTTAAAGTAACTACCAATAGTATAACATATTTAGGAATCTATCTGCTAAGGGAAAATCAGGAACTATATGAGCAAAACTACAAAACACTTTCCACACAAATAAAATCAGATCTAAACAACTGGAAAAATATTAAATGCTCTTGGATAGGGCGAGCAAATATAATAAAGATTTCAATACTACCTAAACTAATCTATTTATTTAGTGCTATACCAATTAGACTCCCAAAAATCTATCTTGATGACCTAGAAAAAATAACAACAAAGTTCATATGGAAAAACAAAATGTCAAGAATTTCAAGGGAACTAATGAAAAAAAAAATCAAATGAAGGTGACCTAGCTGTACCAGATCTAAAATTATATTATAAAGCAGTGGTTACCAAAACCATTTGGTATTGGCTAAGAAATAGACTAGTTGATCAGTGGAATAGGTTAGGTTTAAATGACAAAACAGTCAATAACTTTAATACTCTAGTGTTTGACAAACCCAAAGATTCCAGCTTTTGGGAGGATAATTCACTGTTTAACAAAAACTGCTGGGAAAATTGGAAACTAGTACGGCAGAAACTAGGCATTGATCCATTCTTAACACCGTACACCAACATAAGGTCAAAATGGGTTCATGACCTAGGCATAAAGAATGAGATTATAAATAAATTAGAAGAACATAGGATAGTTTACCTCTTAGACCTATGGGAAGAGGAAGGAATTTATGAACAAAGAAGAACTAGAGATCATTATTGATCACAAAATAGAAAATTTTGATTATATCAAATTGAAAAGTTTTTGTGCAAACAAAACTAATGCAGACAAGATTAGAAGGGAAGCAATAAACTGGGAAAACATATTTACAGTCAAAGATTCTGATAAAGATGCCATTTCCAAAATATATAGAGAATTGACTCTAATTTACAAGAAATCAAGCCATTCTTCAATTGATAAATAGTCACAGGATATAAACAGACAATTCTCAGATGAAGAAATTGAAACTATTTCTAGCCATATGAAAAGGTGTTCCAAGTCATTATTAATCAGAGAATTATAAATTAAGACCATGCTAAGATATCACTACTCACCTGTGAAATTGGCTAAAGTAACAGGGAAAGATAATGTGAAATGTTGGAGGAGATGTGGGAAAACTGGGATACTGATGCATTGTTGGTGGAATTGTGAATACATCCAACCATCTGGAGAGCAATTTGGAACTATGCTCAAAAAGTTATCAAAGTGTGCATATCTTTTGATCCAGCAGTGTTACTACTGGGCTTATATCCCAAAGAGATCTTAAAGAAGGGAACGGGACCTGTATGTGCAAGAATGTTTGTGGCAGCACTTTTTGTAGTAGCCAGAAACTGGAAACTGAATAGATGCCCATCAATTGGAGAATGGCTGAATAAATTATGGTATATGAATATTATGGAATATTATTGTTTGGTAAGAAATGACCAACAGGATGATTTCAGAAAGGCCTGGAGAGTCTTACACGAACTGATGCTGAGTGAAATAAGCAGGACCAGGAGATCATTATATACTTCAACAACAATACTATATGATGATCAATTCTGATGGACCTGGCCATCATCAGCAATGTGATGAATCAAATCATTTCCAATGGAGCAGTAATGACCTGAACCACCTACACCCAGCAAAAGAACTCTGGGAGATGACTAAGAGCCATTACATAGAATTCCCAATCCTTCTATTTTTGTCTGCCTGCATTTTTGATTTCCTTCACAGGTTAATTGTACACTATTTCAAAGTCCGATTCTTTTTGTACACCAAAATAACTGTATGAACATGTGTGTGTGTGTGTGTGTGTGTATGTATATATGTATATGTATATATATATATATATATATATATATATAATATATATATATAGTATTTAATTTTAAAATATTTTACATGTATGGATCAACCTGCCATCTGAGGGATGGGGTGGGGGAAAGGAGGGGAAAAATTGAAACAAAAGGTTTTGCAATTATCAATGCTAAAAAATTACCCATGCATATATCTTGTAATTAAATAGCTATAATAAAAAAAAGTTCACAAAAAAAAAAAAACACTGCTGGATCAAATGGTATGCACAGTTTGATAACTTTTTGAGCATAGTTACAAATTGCTCTCCAGAATGGCTGGATCAATTCCCCATTGCACCAACAATGTATCAGTGTCCCAGTTTTCCCACTACTCTTTCAACATTGATCATTATCTTTTTCTGTCATCTTAGCCAATTTGACATATTTGTCTTGGTATCTCAGAATTATCTTAATTTGCATTTCTATGATCAATAGTGATTTTGAGCACCTTTTTATATGACTACAAATAGTTTCAATTTCTTCTTCTCCAAATTGTTTGTCCATATAACTTTGACCATTTAGCAATTAAAGTATGGCCTGAACTATTATAAATTTGAGTCAATTCTCTATATATTTTAGAAATGAGGTCTTTATTAGATCATTTGAATGTAAAAATGTTTTCCCATTCTTCCCTTCTAATTTTGTCTGCATTAGTTTTGTTTGTATAAAACTTTTTTTTAACTTAATATAATCAAAATTATCTATTTTGTGATCAATAAGGTCTTCTTTGGTCAAAAATTCCTTCTTCCTCCACAGATCTGAGAGGTAAATTATCCTATGTTCTTCTAATTTATTTATAATATCATTCTTCATGTCTAGATCATGAACCTATTTTGACTTTATCTTGGTATATGGTATTAGGTGTGGGTCTATGGCTACTTACTGTCATACTCATTTCCAATTTTCCCAGCAGTTTTGTCAAACAGTAAATTCTTATTCCAAAAGTTGGGGCCTTTGGGTTTGTCAAATATTAGATTGCTATAGTCACTGACTGTTTTGTTCCCGTGAACCTAACCTATTCCAATGACCAACTAGTCTATTTCTTAGCCAATACCAAATGGTTTTGGTCATGCTGCTTTAGAATATAGTTTTAGATGAAGTATAGCTAGGCCACCTTCATTTGATTTTCTCTTCATTAATTCCTTTGAAATGCTTGACCTTTTGTTCTTCCAGATGAATTTTGTTGTTATTTTTTCTAGGTCAGTAACATAGTTTCTTGGGAGTTTGATTGGTATAGCACTAAATAAATTGATTAGTTTAGGGAGTATTGTCATCTTTATTATATTCACTCAGCCAATCCATGAGCACTCGACCAATCCATGAGCACTTGATATTTTTCCAATTGCTTAGATGTGACTTTATTTATGTAGAAAGTGTTTTTGGTAGTTTTGTGTATATAATTCCTGACTTTCCCTTGCTAGATAGATTCCCAAATGTTTTATACTATCAACAGTTATTTTAAATGAAATTTCTCTTTGTGTTTCTTGCTGTTGGATTTTGTTAGTGATGTATAAGAATGCTGAAGATTTATGTGTGTTTATTCTGTATTCTGCAACTTTGCTGAAGTTGTAGATTGCTTCTAATACTTTTTTAGTTGATTCTCTAGGTTTCTCTAAGTATCCCGTCACATCATCTGCAAAGAGTGATAATTTGGTTTTCTTATTACCTACTCTAATTCCTTTAATCTTTTTCTCAATTCTTATCGCCAAAACTAGCATTTCTAATACAATATTGAATAGTAATGGTGATAGTGGGTAATCTTGATCTTATGGGAATGGTTCTAGTTTATCCCTATTACATCTGACTCTTGCTGATCATTTTAAATAGCTTCTACTTACTGTTTTAAGGAAAAGTCCACTTATTCCTATACTCTCAAGTGTTTTTAATAGGAATGGATGATGGATTTTATCAAATGCTTTTTCTGCATCTATTGAGATGATCATATGGTTTTTGTTCATTTGGTTATTGATATAGCCACTTATGCTAATAGTTTTCCTAATATTGAACCAGCCCTGCATTCCTGGTATAAGTCCTACTTGATCATAGTGTATTATACTAGGGATGATTTTCTGTAATCTCTTTGCTAATATTTTATTTAAGATTTTTGCATCAATATTCATTAGGGAGATTGGTCTATAATTTTCTTTCTCTGTTTTCTTCCTACCTGGTTTAGGCATCAGTACCATGTCTGTGCCATAAAATGAATTTGGTAGGACTTCTTCATTCTCAATTTTTTCAAGTAGTTTATGTAGTATTGGAGTTAATTGTTTTTCAAATGTTTGGTAGAATTCACATTTCCTCTTCATTGGTAGATAGTTCTCCCTTTTGTGATCACAAAACTAGTAAGAGAATGAGAAGAAATTGAACCTGGGTCCTTGTTTTATAAATGTCTTTTTTAATTCTTTCATATATAAGTTATATATCCCCATAGTCCCAAATAATAATTTTTGACAAAAATAATAGCATTATTATTATTATGTATTAATAGTATTATAATATTTTATTTTAAAAAACCCCACCAAAATAGATAAACCTTTAGTTAAATTTATTAGATAAAGGAAAGAGGAAAATCAAATTGTTAGTCTCAAAAATGAAAAGGGAGAACTATCCACCAATGAAGAGGAAATTAGAGCAGTTATCAGGAGTTACTTTGCCCAATGTTATGACAATAAATTTGACAACTAAGTGAAATGGATGGATACCTACAAAAATATAGGTTTCCCAGATTAAGAGAGGAAATAAATTACTTAAATAGTCCCATTTTAGAAAAAAATAGAATAAACTATTAATCAACTCCCTAAGGAAAAAATCCCCAGGACCAAATGGAATTTACATGTGAACCCTACCAAACATTTGAAGAAGTATTAACTCCAATACTATATAAACTATTTGAAAAAATTGGGAATGAAGGACTCTTACCAAATTCATTTAACCTTCCTAGATCTCAGTTTTACAAACTGTAAAAATGTGGGGTAGATTAGATGACTGCTCATATCCCTCACATCTATTCATCTATGAGTTTAATGAGCTTATGTGAAGAGAATACAGCACAAAAGGAATTTAGAAAGTTTAAATCAATGATAAGAAAAATAATAGAGGAAATGATTTACTGTGTAATCCTCTTCATGAATGATTAAGTTTTGATGGAGTCACACATGTATAAATAGAGACATCCATGCCATATTTCCTGTAGTAAAGCCTTCTACTTTATCACAACATAGAGATAATCTGGGACTATTGAAAGCCATGTCAGAGGAAAAGAAATTAAGAAAGTTCCTTAAAAAACTAGAAAAGCTTCAAATATGAACCTGACTGGCAGGCAGCCTTTGTGTTCATATTTTAGTATCAACCTAGCCAAGGTGGGAGAAGTTCATCCACAAAGGTTGACCACAATCTAATGAATTTGAGCAACAGTGGTTTATGGAGGACATTAATTATAGCATTAAGAAGTTATAACCTGTACTGATGGAGGGCATAACCATGTTGCTAATATCACATATCCCTAACGTTAAAAGATACATATAATTGAAATACATTATCTCATGTAAAGGAGGTACATATATGAATATTTGTATATAATATCTACATATGTATGTTATATGTGTATGTATATGGTTTTATATACATGTGTATACATTTACATAATGCACATATATATGTATGTGTATATACATATAGATATGTGTGAATATCTATATCTATATCTATATCTATCTATCTATCTATCTATATAATTACATAAAACACCAACTTACCCATGCTTAGGCGCCTTTCTTGATTCCTCCAGCCACTAATAAACTTCCCCCACCAAATGTAGCCAGTATTTATTTTATTTATAATTTGAATATATTCATTTCTATATATTTTTTTCTCATTTGAAGGAGCAAGCTCCTTGAAATTATTTATTTTTGTGTCATAGTATATAGAGTGCTGGACCTGGAGTGAGGAAGACCTGAGTTCAAATTGTGTCTTAGGCAGTATATGGCTGTGTACTAGTCACTTAATCTTTTTCAGACTGAGGTTATTTTATCTGTAAAACCAGATTTCATCTCTAAGATCTCTTTCAGTTCTAAATCTATGATCCCATGGGCCATAGGGCCTAGAATATAAAGGCTGTTTAATAAATGTTTATTAAATGATTGGTTTATCAAAATTCCATTGATATTATATTATAATTTATAAAATATGACTTTTTCCAAACTAGTTATCTAACATAAGGATATAAGGCAAAAACAACAACAAAAAGCAAATTTTCAAGATTAAAGCAAAATTGACCCTATCCTCACCCCAAGGGTCAGCAGTAAAGAAGAAAGTAAAAGAGTAATTGAGGGGAAGGAAGTCAGTTTCATTCAAAATGCTCTAAGACATCAGACTCCATGGAGTTTTTGGAGTTCAAAGACTATAAATGCTGAAATGAAAACAGGGTGCTGCCATCTTATTCCAACAAAAGATAACATCAGCATTCTTGATGTAACCTGAATAGTCATCCGAAATTAATTTGCCAAAAGAAGGCGGCTTGTAAAAAGTTCATGTGAGTCAACAACTCCAGATATGGGCTTGAAAGAGAATCTTGTTTGAATGAACTGGGGGATCATTAGCTCTGGTTGCTCTGAGTTAAGCTGTATGTGCTTGCAGAACCCTAGAGAACAATGTAATTATCCAGCAATTACTAGTTTGGGCAAGATTGACCTTACATAACTTACATAGCATATATCTGCAAGCACCATTCAGTTAATAAATGTTTCCCTTGTAAGTCTCTACCACAACATAAAACATTCTGGGGGTGGGAAGATATCCCTGGAGGTGTTTTGCAATTCATCATGGAAAAAAAAAAGTGGATACACATCATACTATTGGAAATCATCTTTCTAAATAATAAACAGTTTCATAAAAAAGAAAAAGGGAATGACTCCATTTGAGATTTTGCTTTTGAATGATTACTACTACTATTACAAAGTAGCATTTGTATGGCTCTTACTGTATGCCAAGAACTATGCCAAGAATTTAACAAATATTCTTTTACTTAATCTGCACTACAATTCTGGGAGTTGGTGTTGTTATAATTTCCATTGTACAGTTCTGTTTTATAGTGGAAATTAAGACAAATATTTTCTATGTGACTGATCCAAAATTACACAGCTAATAAGTTCCTGGGGTTACATTTGAACTTAGGTCTTTTTGACTTCAAACCTAGTCCTCTATCCACTCTGTCATCTATCTCTTAAGGAGACATCTCTTTGGATTACTGTTGGAATCTTTACAAATTGTTAAGTCATTAGAGTTGATAGAGACAATAATTATCTAATTTAACATGGTTCAGTATCCTTGATCTACTATTCCTATAAGGAGATGTTATGGGCCAGAAGAAACAAGGTACTAAGTAGAACTGATAGACAATAATGCTTGTGTTCATACCTTTAGAGAGCTCATATAAGCAAGAAGCATTTAGATATTCATTGGAATTCACAAGTATGGGAGATTCACAAAGTTAACTGTGTAACTTTGTGAATTCACACATCCCTTGAAGCTCTTAGGGCCAGAGAGTATTCTGGGAAGAAACCCATAATCCCTCTCTCTTGCATTCCACAGTGCCTCTCTCTCAAAGGAGCATAAATAGAGCTTCAATGAGCCCAGTCAAGAGAGTTCAGCTGAATTAAATTGGAGAGGAGCATGCTGGGACAGACACAGAGCACTCTGGGAGATTGAGAGCCAGAAGCCCTCTCTCCGAGGCAAGAGAGGTCCATTCCATTTTCCACTTGGCTGGCTAGGTTGAAATCCACTTTGGATTTGGAGACATTCGGAGGCAGCTCTTGGAACCAAGCAGAGAGATAGGCCTCTAAGCTAACCAGGCTATATTGGAGACAATAAAAGATCTGAACTTTTATCACCTGGCTGCATTTGGGGTAATTATTGATCTGCACTGCAACTAAGGCTGCCTCCAGAAAACCTCCCCAAGAAACCTGCTCTCACCCAGAGAGAATGATCTTATATTTTAAAGAAAAAAAAAACAACACCACATATTACATCTTTCCTGCTACCCCCAATTATTCACAATCTTTGGAAGAAAATGAAATGTTGAAAGTAATCACCAGTTTACTAGCTGCAAAAGTACTTCCAACCCCTCATCTTCTGTCTAATCTATGTTCAAAGATTTAGTGACATTAATTAATTTCACATATTACTGCACAGATAACCAAACTGAAACAAAAATAGGGAGGTTTTTTAAAAAAAATTCTTCCATATCATAGGAATATATAATAAAAAATTCACACATTTGTCCACATAAAGCAAGAGCTCTTCAATTATACTGTATTATCAGATCCAAATGAACTTGTCTACTTGGGAAACATGAAAACATAGCTAGAAATATTTGGAGTCAAATGGTACAGTGAGGATGACAAAATACAAACAAAAGAAAACAAAACACTCCCAAACAAGAGGAAGTATTAAATACAAGAGCTAGTGGTATAACACTGGATATCTTAGATCCTTTATTTTACCTTCTTTCTATAAGTTCCATATATTTAATCACTTTTCCACATTCTATAAAAATAACATTGTCTTTCTTTACTGAAAACACTGTAGCTTATAACTCCTTTACTTCTTATCATCTTTATCCAGGTCATATCTCCTAAATGTTGGAATCCCCTAGGCCTCTTTTCTTTTGCTCCCATTCTATTTCATTTGATGATTTCATCACCTACATGGGTTTATTTATTATTTCTATGATAATAATTCCCAAATTTACCTATGCTAACTTAGTCTCCTAACATCCAAAATGACATCTTCAGCCTCCTTTTAGGCAATTCAAATTTTATGTCCCATAGATAACTTGAAACTCAACATGTCCAAAACTGAACTCATTTTACTTTTCCCATAAAAGACTGCCCACTTCCAAACCTTTTCTATTAACTAACAAGAGTACTACTATCCTTTCTTTCAGCAAATCACGCAGTCAAGCAGTTGAGGAGTCATTCTTGATTTCACTCTTCTAACCCATTCTGGTATTATTAAGGATGGTCAATTTTAATTTTGTAACATATCTTACAGATAGTTGGATAGAATAGTGGAAGAAGTATTGAGATTGCAATTAGGAAAACTTATTTTCATTAGTTCAATCTGGCTTCAGATACTTACTAGCTATGTGACCCTGTTTGCCTTAGTTTCCTTATCTGTAAAATGAGAAGGAAATGGCAAATCACTCCAGTATCTTTACCCAAAAAACATCCAAAGAGCTGGACATGACTGAAACAATTGAAGAATAACAAAACATATCTTACATGTATCCTATTCTCTTCTCTGACACTTCCACTGTCCTGGAGCAGGCTGTTTAATACCTCCTGCCTGAATTATTGAAATAGCTTTGTGGTTCATCAACCTGCCTCAAGTCTTTCCCCACTCTAATCCATCCCTCACTTAGCTGTAAAATTAATTTTTAAAACTACAGATTTAAATATTTTTCCTTACACCCCATATAAAAAATTCAGTAACTATCACTTTCAGGAGGAACTATGAAATTCTCCATTTGGAATTCAAATTGCCTCATAATTTGTCCTCCTAAAATTTTTCCTCTCTTATACCTTATATCTCTTCCCTCCCCCACCTCAGACAATATACAGACATAGACTTCCTGACCAAGAAATTATATCTCCAGAATGAACATTTTCACTTGATGTCTCAGTTATGAAATTATTTTCTTCCTCAGATATGCCTTTTGGCTTCCTTCACATTTTAGCTAAAATTCCGGTTTTTATATTAAATTTTCCTTATATCCTTTATATGAGATTGCTTTTTTCTATTGGTTATCTCAAAGTAATACTGTATATATAATTTGTATACATAAATTTTTTGACTTTTCTTTGTATCTTAGAATTTAGCTTAGTGTCCAGTCCATGGTAAGTGTTAAAATACTTCTTGACTGACTGTCTAGAGTCAGTTTTGCTTATTAACTCTTATTTCTTCAAAAACAATTCACTTCTTTCACCATTTGTTCCTATTCTTACCAGTTTCATAGAAGAGCTATCTTTAGATTATTAATGATTTCCTGGTGGGTTAATTCAATTAATTTTATATTTGATACTTTCATTCAAATTCTTTTGCAACATATCACATCGGGGACCACTTTTTAATATATTGCCCTTTATTGCATTTCGTAACATTGCATTTTCATGGATTTCCCCTTTTCTATTTGACTATTCTTTCAATGTTTATTATTTTCCTGGTCCTCATTATTCATTCACTACTTAATCTTAAGTAATGTTCTAAGTTCTGTTTGAGACCCTCTTTCTACAATCTCATTCTTGCTCATGACTTGAAGTATTAATGCCATGCAAATGGTTCCCAAATCTATAGCTCAAAAACTTGTCCTAAGTATTGGTTCTCTATTTTCTATCACCTACTAGATATCATACCCAACACAATCTCAAAATTAAGATATATAAAAATGAACTTAATCAACTTCCCCTTATACAGTGCGAGCCCAAAGGGATATCAAAACATTTATATGAGAAGTGTCTCTACTGGGCCTGTATCCCAAAGAGATCATAAAGGAGGGGAAGGGACCCACAAGTGCAAAAATATTTGCCTTTTTTGTAGTGGCAAGAAACTGGAAACTGAATGGATACCCATCAGTTGGGGAATGGCTGAATAAGTTATGGAATATGAATGTTATATAATATGGAATATTATATAAGAAATGATCAGCAGGATGATTTCAGAGAGGCCTGGAGAGATTTACATGAATTGATGCTAAGTTAAATGAGCAGAAGCAGGAGATCATTGTACATGGCAACAGCAAGATTATACAATGATCACTTCTGATGGACCTGGCTCTTTTCAACAATGAGATGATTCAGGCCCGTTCTAATGGTCTTGTGATGAAGAGAGTCATCTACACCCAGAAAGAGGGCTCTGGTGACTGAGCATGGATCAAATGTAGTATTTTCATTCTTTTTGTTGTTGTATGCTTGCATTTTTTTTTGTCATTTTCCCACTTCTTGATCTGGTTTTTCTTGTGCAGCATGATAATTATGGAAATATGTATAGAAGAATTAACATATATTGGATTACTTGTTGTCTAGGGGAGTAAGTGGAAGAAAGAAAGGGAAAACATTTCGAACACAAGGTTTTGGCATGGTAAATGTTGAAAATTATGCATAAGTAAAAATGTTTGTGGCAGCCCTTTTTGTAGTGGCAAGAAACTGGGAACTGAATGGATATCCATCAATTGGAGAATGGCTGAATAAGTTATGGTATATGAATGTTATGGAATATTATTGTTCTGTAAGAAACGACCAGCAGGATGATTTCAGAGAAGACTAGAGAGACTTACATGAACTAAGCTAAGTGAAATGAGCAGAATCAAGAGATTGTTCTATATGGCAACAAGAAGATTATATGATAATCAATTCAGATAGATATGGCTCTTTTCAACAATGAGATGATTCAGACCAGTTCCAATTGTTTAGTGATGATGAGAGCCATCTTCACAACATAGCATTTTCATTATTTCTGTTGTTGTTTGCTTGCATTTTATTTTGCTTCTCTTTTTTCCTGGTTTTTCTTGTGCAGCAAGATAATTGTTTAAATATGTATACATATATTGGATTTAACATATGTTTCTACCATGTTTAATATTATATATATGTATATGTATATATATATATGTATATATGTATATGTGTATATATATATATGACTACTTGCCATCTAATGGAGGGAGTGAGGAAAGGGGGAAAAATTGGAACACAAGGCTTTGCAAGGGCTACTGTTGAATAATTGTCCATGCATATGATTTGAAAAATAAAAAGTGTCAATAAAGAAAAAAAAGAAAATTATTCATATGTTTTGAAAATAAAAAGCTTCAATAATAAAAAATAATATCAACAGAAAAAACAGTTTTCAGTCCTTTCTATTGTCTCAAGGATAAAATGCAAACTCTCCACCACTTGCTGAATATTATATTCTTCTATTTCTCAACCAGAGTAGCCTGTTTTCTATTCATGATGTTGGCATTCTGTTTTCTTCATTTTTGCTTTTATACAAATTGCTTCTATGCATCCTTATTCCCAATTCAACTTAGAATTCCCAATTCAACTCAAAACTCAGCATGTATGTTGCTGAGGCAGGAGTTATTAATTATTTGTAGGTCATGAGTAATTTTGGCAATATGCTAAAATTTTCACAATAATGCTTTTATAGGAATGGATAACAAATTGTGTTAAAATCAATTTACATTTTTCCATATTCTTCTGCCTCCTTTCCATCCCCAGAATGAAATCTGTCAAAGGATCAATCTTCCATCCCTCCCCAATTAAAAAGCCTTATTGTAGGAGAACCTCCTGATTCTTTTATTTGTTAGTATCATGTCTCCTAACATTACTATGTACATACACTTATTTGTTCATATTTGATGGTTCTTTCATTCCCACTCAAATGAACTACCCACTCCCAATGAAAGTGATCTTTCCCTTTCCAAATGTTTTTAATATTTTGTATATATATCTTTTCTTTGCACTTTTCTCATCCCTATTCTTCCCACTTTTACTCTATGCCCAGGATCATGGGATTCAGAATTTAAATGCAATGTAGAGATAGTTTCAATTTGAAACTTTTTAAATATTAGAAAATGGGAGAAAATTGTTTCATATATCTGTCTAAAATCATACAAACTACTGAACTAGAAATTCAAAATCAAGTCTTTTGACTATAAATTTTATTCTTCTTCCACAGTAGCATGTGGCTACTTGCTAAAAGAATCTCCACAATATCAATTTCAAATATTCTCAGTACTTATGGCAATGATTGATAGTATTTTCAATTGGATGTTCCAGAAGTATCAAAACCTCAAAACATTAAACAATTGATCCAATGTGAGGATATCTTGAGTTTCCATTGGAAAATATTTTTCATTAATTGGTAATTATAAATGCTTATTGAACAGAATTGAGTTGAATCAAAAAAATACAAAAACACCCCCCCCCATAATGTTCATAACTATATGTTCTAGTGAATTTTTTCCTCTTCAAAGTAAGCATCATCAAGGTCCTATTTATTACTTATGAAGGATGAAACATCAGATTAAGAAGGGAATTCACAGGGTATTTTAAGCATGATCATAGTGAAATATTTAAGTTATGTGAAACAAGTCTAAAAAAATGAACCTCATTTCCTCATATGTCGAAGACACAGATGTGCAGATTTAAAAATTCATAGACAATAATGAGAAATCAAAACTCAATGCCAATGTCTCTTATTATATAAAATCTTCAAAAGAAAAGAAATGATCTTTAATATAACATAAATAAGAACATTGTAGGAGGTTTAATAGTTTTAAATATATTTTTATATAAATATCTTCTAGTATGTAGAATAGTCTACTTACCTTCTTTTGAATCTTGGTATAATTTTATCTAAGCATTCTACTGAAAATCATAAACCACAGAAATTAAACTTGATGTTCAGATACAGGATAAATATGCCAGCTATGATCACAGCATGATATTCATACTTTCTGGGGTACAGTTTTTTAAATGATGTACTTGAAAATTCACATGATCTTTAGAGAAATTTTTTTTCTATTTACAATTTAGTACTAGTTTGAAATGTGACAGATGTACTAAAGAAGGAAACAGATATCCCAAAATTGTTTAGCAAGACAGAGTAGTATGATATGGTAGAAGGGACTGGCCTTAGAGTGAGGCAGAGGCAGCTTGGGTTATAGTTTTGTCTCTGATACATCTAACCATATTATCAGGTATAAATCATTAATATCTCAATGTCCCAAATAACTTTCTAAGATTTTAAGTTAAAGAAGAGCTGTTGTTCTCTATATCTGGAGATTTAATTCCCACCCAAATGATCTACCCACTCTCAATGAAAGTGATCTTTCCCTTTCCAAATGTATTTTAATATTTTGTCTATAACTTTTCTTTGCATTTATCTCACCCCTTTTCTTGCCACACTTAACTCTATGCTTAGGATCATGGGATTCAGAGTTTGAATGCAATGTAGAGATAGTCTTAATCCAAAACTCATTTCCACCATGGGAGTTGAGAGTTTAAAGACCATTGATTTGGAACCAGAACATATGGGTTCAGATTCCTCTTCTGTCCCTGGATGACTATGGGCAAATAAATTAAACAGCCCGAGTTGTGATTGCCTTTCAATAAAATGGATTTGTTGGACTAGATAGCTCTTGAGTTTCTCCTAGTTCTTATGTATTATCACATGGTAATGATTTGGATTCTTCCCCCCCCCCCCAAAAAAAAAAGTCAATACAAATTTTGATAATAGTTTCAAATATTTTGAAGTAATGCTTGCAAGATTTGTCCAAGTCTTTGGACATTTAGAAAGATGAAACCTTCTTTTCCAAAGTTGAAATCAAGGACCAGATTTCACTATAAAAGCACTAGAAAACCAAGGCTATATAGATGGTCTGGACTGCTTAGCACAACTATGACTAAACAACTTTTGCCTGAGACATAGAAGAATGTTAAGTACTGACCATCCAACCCACTCGGCAAGCAATATTGACATCTGATTAGGAAAAACCACTGTTCCTTAACATGCTAACTATGAAAAAAGGCAGAAATCATTTACAGTGGGAAATCACATTTCAAGAACTTGTCAGACTCTGAACCATTTAGTTTGTCAAATGAGTACCTATTTACATTTCTCATTTTTAGTGGAGCTCAGAAATGTCACCACAGACAAAAACAGAAGACATCATGTTCAATAACATTATTTTTTCTACCAATCTTCTCCAGCTTTTACTAAAAAAGCTATGCCTATGTCTAATTCTACTTGTAAAAACAAATATATTTGTGTACATTTCAGAAAGGAAGATTGTAAACTACAGGATATTTCAATAAAGTATATCGTGAGCTGTAATCTTCTTACTCATAATATTATCAGCGAGGATAGCAAAATCTGTCATTTCTGTTCATTTTCACCAATGCAATCCAGGCGAATTTTCTTTTTCAAAGTGATGAATTTCTTTGCATGAATTTCTAGTTTTTTTTATTATTATAGCATTTAATATATTCACATATCTACAATCAGAAAGCATTTTTCCCCTTACAACTGTTGATAGGTAAACCTATGACAGTTTATAAATAGGGGACTTTTAGGGTAGAAATTTCTTTTATTAATACACAGTGGCACATCCTCTGTAGTTTAGTCTTAGATTATTTCTTGGGTAAATACATGGTCGGGCGATGTTAAATGGTGATATGGCAAGTTTGTGTTAAAGGCAGGGCTTGAATCTGGAAATTCCTGACTCTAAGACCAGAGCTCCATCTACTATATTACCTTACCTTCCATATACAGATAAATATTCATATACATAAGATAATTTTTTGAGTCTTAAAAATTGTCCTCTACCCTCCTTTTTTTAAAATCTGGAAATAAAATCATGATGAAGTAAACAAAAATATAATACATGTTTATATATTAGGTGAAATCTTTAAGATTTCCTGATTCTCTCAGTCTTGAAACAGAGAGAATTTTTTATGCAGAACCTTCTCCCTAAACCCTATTGTTAATGTTTACTTTCCATTCCCCAATTAATACATGTCCATGCAGCAATGATTAGGAAAAATGACTGACTCAGTACAGGGCTGACCAATCCTCAGATGTTTCTTGTAACAGTTCCAGGACTAAATTTTATTTCCTCTATTCCAAAGATAGATGTAAACTATTGAACTAAACAGTGGAAGAAAAATTGGCTTAGCATGATGATGTCTCCTGACCACTGAAATCTGATATCAAAATCATAGATTCAGAAGTGGAAGGAACATGAGAGTTTATATCATTTACTCCAAATCCCTCATATTATGGGTGAAAAAAATAAACTTCAGACCAATTGAATGTCATGTTCATGGTTACATAGAGGGTAGCAAATGGAAAAGTCAGCATTTGAAGACATGAAGACATACTAATGGTCTATCTGTTGCAGTGAGTTGAAGGCATCTTTTGAATAGAAGACATGGAGAAACTGTTATTGAAGCAATGTGAATAATAATGGTGTGGCATTTACAAATGATGTTTTTTGGCTAAGTTTTTTATTTTTTTCTTTCAAATTTCCCTGAATAAGTTTAAGTCAATTTATCTCTCTTAATTAATCTCTCTTAATTATATGAATCATAGCTATTAACTTCTGTCTTAATGGAAGATTATCAATTACATTCATTCATTCAAGGAGCATCTATTAAACATTCATTATTTGACAGAAACTAAGCTAGGAACTGACACTTTAAAGAGAAAACATGAAATATCCCTTTGTTTCTTTCAGTTTAATTGAATGTTGATCTCAAACAACAGTCGAACACAAGTTCATTTTATATATATATATCTTTAGATAAGATAAAAGTCATTACATGAATTCCTCTACCTGGAAAATAACATGGAGAAAATAATTATAAGAATTGGCCTTGTATCATTCTAATACTAAATATAAATGATAATCCAATTAATCTTATAAAATGCTTTTATTTTTTCAAAGCACTTTCATTAAATTGGTGAATATGCTAAAAACAATCCTTAAGAAGCTTTTTGAGAGAGCACATAAATTGCTAAATGTACCTACATAAGTCCTAGTCTTAAAGAATTATACACACACACATACACACACACACACACACACACACACACACACACACACACACACAATACATCACAGAGAGAAACAATTGATGCTTTCACAGTATAATAAAAAATGATTAATAGGTGGCAATATCCAGCAGAAAAATATTATTGGGTAGATTTTCTTCCTTCAAAGAAAAATAAATCAGGATAACGAATCTGATAACAAATAAGCTCTGGGTGAACAATTGAACAATTGTCATTTGCCATTTTTTTAGATCAAAAGTGGACGTGGGGCCAAAAAACATTCACATGAAATTTATTTAATTAATAAATATTTGTTTTATTTCTCACCTGTATACCAAACCCTCAAGGTGGGGGTAGTGGGGGAGTCTTTTGTAATTGTGTGTGTATATATATATATATATACACACACACATGAAACAAATTCCTACATTTTTATTTTATTTTCTTGATGAATAAACTATAACAAATGAAAGATAATAGATGTTAAGCTTTAACATATGCACCCACATCTCCCCACTGCCCCCCCACAAACAGACATCTGAAATAAGTTGATATTGAGAAAGGTTTATATATATATATATATATAAATGAAAGATCCATGATTGTTTAATAAAAAGGATTTGGCCTTTTGAGAGGTCATTGTAATGGTTAGCAATTAATGTAGTCTTTCATAAACTAAGTGAGCTTTGGTCTGTGAGACTGGAAGAACATTTTGCATGTCCTAAACAAAATATGATTTTGAAATGTCTTTTTTGTCTTCAGTCAAAGTTCTGTCTTCAGACAAAAGGAGGAAACTTCTTTGCTGAGAACTGAAATATTATAAACTTATCTGGTATTTCTATACTTGAAGGCCTCTGATTTTTCCTTAGAAGAGATAGTATGAGATCAGACAGATGTTATGGACAAATGGAAAGATGTTGTTTCCAGTTAAGCAATAACTTTCAAGATAGATAATAACTAAAAATGGGCATTTCAATGAGCATACTTGTTGTTGTGATAGCATTATTCATATAGGTGGAGTGAATTTCTACAGGAACAGTTCCTGCTCCAGTGAAATTATATGTGTAGATTACCCCCAAAACTAATGGTTAAATTAGTCATGGCTTAAATTGTAGCATGGCTAAATGTGAATAGCTCCATGGCATAAATTTCTTTATAGCATAAAAGAAACTGTTTCTTCAGTCAATTCAATTACATAAAATATATGTAATATATGTTCAAATGAATGGAAACTGACTACAACCTAGATGTAAAAATAGTTTAGTTACCTCGAAAATATTTTGATGTTTTTCTCCCACATATGAACATCTAACATCTTTAGTATAAACTAAGAAGGATCTCTTTAGCTTAACTCCATGAACAAATATTCTTTGAAAGAAAAGAACAAAGAAAAATTAGTTAACACAGATCAAAATACAGAATTTAGAATTCATTGAAACTTCCTTTTATGACTGATTGAGCTGTATTGATCATGGAGAGAAATTATAGCATACTAGAAACCTCACATCTTGATATTTTACTTCATTTACCTACATTTTGGCATTTTGATTGTCCCACAAAACAAAACCAAAATTTAATAGAAGTTTTCTTATTTATTTAACTTGTGTACATAGATTGGACCATTCAGACTCTAAAGTGATACTAAGAATACAGAGGTAAAAACATGGTATAAAAAGAGTGATGGATCTGGGGACAAGAAATCTGGTTTCAAATTCCACTTCTGCTACAACTACTTATGACAACAGAGCAAGTCATTTGAACTGTGGGTTTTTGTTTCCTTGTGTGGGAAATTATATGGGTAGACTACATAGCTCTAAGATACTTTCCAGGTCTAAATCTATGATTCAATAAATATTTGCTGAATGGAACTGCTTTTTTAAAAATGAAGACATGCAGACCATGTGTATATCATATCAAAACACCTTGTCACCTTAATAGAAGGGAAAAAACAAATTACCTATTGTTGTATAGACAAAATAATCAGTCTTTTCATTTTCATTTTCCTTTTTAACTATGATGATAACATATGAGGACTACATAGCTAGGATAGAAGCAAAGCTCCTGCGGTCAAAACAATGTTGTCATGTAAACATGGCAAAATACTGCAGTCCATGATCCCTTCTTCTTAGACACTGAAAGAATCTAGAACATTCTAGGTTTGGCCCAGTGCTTATAGATGCAAGACTGCATTTTCTCAGCTATTACAGAAATGCGCCACTGGTATGACTTGCCCTGATGATACCTGGTAATTTCATTCACTAGGGAGCATAGAGATCTACATCAGAAGTTAGAAGTTAATATTAAACTACTTTGACATCTTGTCCTCTGTTTTCAATGAAAACATTTTTGTCATCTTAATGACCAACAAGTCACTGGCTTATTTCACTTCCCAAATATCTTTGGTTGTTATGAAGACAAACTATAAACATCAGAACTAGAATTAGAAAATGTTCTAATTAGAAAATAGACCTGAGTCAAAGTGGAAAGAGAAACATAATTCACTTAAATGTTTAGAGGTATCTGAGTTTCTTTTTGCATAATTAAAATGAATCACTGGAAAATAATCACTGTTTAATATGATGTTATAAATATATACTATGAGCACTGATGGATTTCTATTCTTCCTACACAGGATTTATAGACATTTGGGTTTATGCCTTGTATACAATGAGACCTACGCCTTCTTCAGATGACACCAAAAACTAAAATTAGTATTTTGGGATATTGGGGAAGGAAAAAACTCAAAGGAAAAGCAAAATAGAAATCTGTGTATGAATTGCTTCTTTGAAACAATGTCTAATGGCCTCACCTATTCTGTCACATAGTGGAGAATTATTCATTCACTTTAAAGAACAAATTAGTAATAATTCTTCATTTATGTCTATTATGAACCTGGAAATAAAACCACTATAATTATCAATCAAGTGAATCATAGATTACACAGTACCTCCATAGGTTTTCTGTGCCAACCTCATGTCTTCAAGAAGGTCGGTTTTATTAATCTTATTTGTCAGAGGAAAATGCATAGGTAGTAAGTGGCAATATGGGAACTAGTACCTAAATAAATGCCTTGTCTCTATCATGTGCTTTTCATTCTACCATAAGTTTGAAATATCAATAAAAATCTGGTAAATATCCACTAAATGACAGGTACTGTTCAACTTACTGGGAATACAAATATGATACATAAAAGGAATCCTTCAGAAAGATCATATTTTATTTTTTATCACCTTTGTTTTTAAGAAATGAAGAAGTGGATTATTTGAGAGAAAACTAAGAAGACTTATATGAACTAATAAAGAATGAAGAAAAAACAATCTGTACAATAACAACAACATTGTAAAGAAAATTAACTTAAAAAAATGTTAGGACTCTAATCAACATGATGAGCATCTATGGTTCATAGAAATAATGATGAAGAATCTTTCCATCTTTCAATCAGGAAAGTGATGGACTAAATATTCAGAATGAACCACATTTATTTCGACATGGACAACATGAGTATTTTGTTTCTTTCAAGTATGCCCCTATTATAAGAGTTTTCCCCTTTTTGTGGAGTGAGAAAAGAAGAAGAAAAAATAAATTCTGGCTACTTAAAATTAAAAATCATAAAGGAGTTTGGTTTAGACACACTATTTTCTGGCATCAAAGTATAGCAAAATATAACTGAAATCCTGCCTGCCATTATGGTCACTTCACATAAAGGGAGATACAACAAAACTAAAAAAGAGTCAGGGAAAGAAATCTCAAATAGACAACAGGAACAAAGAGAGGTATCTTATGAATGTTTATTTTGGACCAAAGCTATGGTTTAATTGAACACAGAGTTCCCAGTGAAGAAATTTACTCCATTAGTGCAAGTCATCAACTTCTCTATGGCTTATAGGTTTACAAAATTGCCTAGAGCAAAGGTGTTAAACATACTCTTGAGAGAATTAAATAAAACAAAAGCAAATGAACATGGATAACATTAATATGTGGTTTCTATGATCCATGGTGTTGCTTATATATAGCTGAATATTCCCTGTTTCTATTTGAGTTTGTCACCACTGGGCTAGAGACTGGGGAGTTAAGTGATTTCCCCAATGTTCATAAATCCAATATGTCTCAGGGGTGGTAGTGAAACTGAACTCTCCTTGACTTGATCTGGGACCTGTTCTTCCATACTATGCTCTCACTTTCTTTAATATTGAGTTAAACTATAAAGATTGTTGTATTTGAGAAGAGATAAAGCCAATAAAGAGAATATTATTCTACACATTGACTAGAATACTGAAAGGGATGGAAAAGGTGAGCAAACAGTTCAATTCTATGGCCTTTTTAGAGGCTTCCTGGATAGTAGAACAATCAATCTTCCATTCCTCAGCCTTTGTTCTTAGTGGCTCCACTGTCTCTTTCCATTCAGGGAAGAAACTTTAGAGCTAGTAGGGATATAACTTGCCTCTACTGAAGAATGTCCAAATTTCCTTAAAGAAAGGCATTTAGTTTGTTGCTAGCTTTGGTTATATTTTGTCTAATAACTTTGGTGAGGGGGTGTATTTGGGGATCAGTATTTAGCTGGTTTCCAAGTGCTACAAAAGATTTATTTATCATTTAAGTGTAAAATTTAGTACAAATATTCCAAGACATTTGTTCAATAGGGACTCATGGACAATATATTGTCATTAATAGAAGAATTAAAGGGATATACAATACTACTTACATATCTGACTCAGTTAATTTAGATTAGCATCAAAATGATTCATCATCCTGAACAGTGTGAAAAGGTAGGTGATACAGCTAGAGGTGAGACTCTAAGCATAGGACATTAGGTAATTATCTAGGCTTTTCATGAAAAGGCTTCCAGTTTACTTTTAGTTTTGCTCCATGCCTCTAGTAAGATTGTAGGGTTGACCCAGGGTTATTGATGTAATGTTTAAGCCAGGTCCTGAGTTCATCAGATGAAAAGTGCTGTGTAAATAAGAGGCATTTTTGCACTCCTTAAACATCAGCCAAAAACTTGTCAAAACAATGAAAGGAAAACAGAATCCCATAAAATGATCATGTCACAACAGTCATACCTTGAAACAAGAGAAGTATATTAAACAGTGTCTACATTCCTCATGCTGTCACTTGGAATAGAGAAGAACTATGAAAGCCAAAATTAAGGGCAGACATGGTAGGTAGACATCTAGAGACTACACAGAGAGTAATGGATCACAAGGGATCATTTGTTGCTTCTTCTGTTTTTTTTTTTTAATAAATGGGCATTTTTGAATGCCAGAAAAATCTACTCATGTAATGACCGCGTATTTAAAATCAGCTGGAGTCAGGAATTCAGGTTAAGGGAAAAATCTTCAATCTTTATTGAAGTGAAGAGGTGAATAAGGATTGCGATAGCAACATGGGCAAGAAAGATTGCGATAGCAATATGGGCAGCTGCAACAGGAAGCCAGCTAACAGAGGGGGATCTGAGCTGAAAGGGCCGTCAATTAAGTTTTGATAAGTCTACTCACAAAAGTCACAGTTTCAGTTCAAACTTGACAATAGACAATCAGGAAATCACACAGTCTCTGAGAGGGACTGAACTAGTTAGCCATATAGGCTAAGTAATTTGCTCTGACTTTTGACACAAGGTACTTTTTTTTTTTTTAATAAGGGACAGCTAGAGGGTGCAGTGAATAGAGCACCAGCCCTGAAGTCAAGACCATCTGAGTTCAAATGTAGCCTCAGACACTTAACACTTCCTAGCTGTGTGACCCTGGGCAAGTCACTTAACTCCAATGGCCTCAACAAAAAAAAAAAATCAAGTTCCTTCCTTTACTATTATTACATCGATTATTTCACTAATCTAGAAAAGAATACAGATTCTAATATCTCAATATCCCTTTGTTTATGGATGTGACTTAGGGTTAGAAGGCTAGATAGTTTTTGCCATAGACCTATGTATAAAATGAAGGAGTTGGATAATATGAACTCTGAAACACCTTCTGGTTCTAAATATTATGATCTTATTATAAGTGTACTTAGAATGTTCATTTGCAATTGTCTCCAACAGCATCCATTTCCTTATTAGATGTTTATCTTTATTTGCCTCTGGCTGCAGAGATGTCGTATTTTCTGATAAATTTAGGAACATAAATTTTCCTTGTGAAACTCTCCAATAAAGTCAAAAAGGCACTAAGTGCATGAATGAAGGTGCAGATATTATATCATTGGACTTCCCAGAACTACATCACTGAGAGTGCTCCAAATTACAAAATTACTCTTAACAAGATAATTTTCATGTTTGCAACTAATTATCAGTTCAGCTCCAAATCCAGAATAACATAATAATTGATGCAGCAAGGGGGAGGGAGAAAAGAAGAAATAAGCATTAACATAGTACACCTACTATGTACCAGGCACTGTGCTAAGTTCTTTACAAATCTTATCTCAGATAATCCTCATGATAACCTTATGAGGTAGATGCTATTATTATCCTCATTTTATATTTGAGGTAACTAAAGCAGATAGCAATTAAGTAACTTGACTGAGTTAAGTAACTCAGCTAGTAAGTATCTGGGGCTGGACTTGAATTCAGATCTTCCTAACTCTAGGGCCACTGCTTTATATTGTGGCATTCAACTAATCACCACAATGTTCATTTTCTGACAATTTTCTGCCTTACTTTTGTGCTTAGATTTCCAGAGATCATTACTGGAAAAGAGTTAATTCTCTCAGTTTTCTGAATCCTTACCTTGGAGTCAAGCTAGATTAGTGCCATATAACCCAGGTTTTCAAATCTGTCTTTGATATGATTACATTTTATATCCAAATCCAACCCTATGCACTAATGCATTGTTTGTGGAGTTGTGAAATGATGCAACCATCATGGAGAGCAATTTAGAATTATGCCCAAAAGGTTATAAAACTGTGTATACCCTTTGAACCAGCAATGCCACTGCTGGGTCTGTATCCCAAGGCAATCATAAAGGAAGAAAAAGGACCCACATGTGCAAAAATATTTGTAGTAGCTCTTTTTGTTGTAGCAAAGAAGTGGAAAAGGAGTAAAAGCACATTAATTAGGAAATGAGTGAACAAGTTGTGGTATCTGAAGATAATAGAATATTATTGTTTATAAAAATTATCTTCAGAATGATTTAAGAAAGATCTGGGAAGATTCATATAAACTGCTGATGAGCAAAACAAGCAGAGTCAGGAATTCTTTGTATACAATAACAGCAAGTATGCACAATGATTAACACCAAGTATGCACAATGAAAGACTAGGTTCTTCTCAGTGGTTCAGTGATCCAAATCAATCCCAATACATTTTGGACAGAAAATGCCATCTGCATCCAGAAAAAGAACTAAGGAGGCTGAATGTAAATTAACACATGCTGTGTTCACTTGGTTTTTTTCTGTCTTTTTAATCTCTCTCATGGTTTTTCCTTTTTGCTCTGATTTTTCTTTCCAAACATGATTCACAAAGCAATGAGTATTAAAAAAATATATAAATCTACTAGGGAAAAAACCCAACAAATTCAACCCTATGTTTTATATCCTATTTAGCCAGCTTCCCTGCTACTGAACACAAGCTCATCCCTGACTCCCCCAGTGATTTTTATCTCTTGCTCCAGGAATAATAATCAATCAATAATATCATTGCTTCTAAAAAGGACACATCCATCAATTGTCCTATGTCTTTATTCACCATATGTATAATTTCCCAGAATAAAACCTCTTCCTTGACCAAAATAATTTCCTTCTATGTTGTATTTCTAATGAAATATTTGTAAAACACTTAGTATAGTGCTTACCATGTAGTAGGTGCTATATAAATGCTTATTCCTTCTATTCCCTATTCCTTGAGCACAAGGACTGTCTCATTTTTATTTTGTCTGTATCTCTGCTTATTGGCACAGTCTTTGGATCATATTAAAATAAGTATATTTTATCCCTTCATACTTTAAAAAATATACAGTGGAAAGGACACTGCCTCTAGAACTAGCAGACATAAGTTTAAATCTTGCCACCGATATTTAATACATGAGTGAAGTTGGGCAGCTCAGTCTTTCTAAGTCTTAGTTTCCTCATCTGTATGAGAAGAGGGTTGGATTATCTGGCCTCTGACATGTGTTCACACTTTGGATCTATGTATTTATTATCCTATGAATGAAAATGAGAATAAAGAGCCTGGTTAAAAACATTTTATACTGATAAACAACAATGTTGTTGTTTATTTGTTTTATAGTCATATCTGATCCTCTATGACCTCAGTGAAGTTTTCTTAACAAAAAATTCTGTAGCACTTCACCATTTCCTTCTCCAGCTCATTTTGCCAATGAGAGCACTGAGGCAAACAGGTTTAGAAAATTTGCCAACATGGCCCTCTTCAACAATGAAATGAACCAAATCAGTTCCAATAAAGCAGTAATGAACTGAACCAGCTACACCCAGGGAAAGAACTCTGGGAGACGACTATAAACCACTATATAGAATTACCAATCCCTCTATTTTTGTTTGCCTGAATTTTTTATTTCCTTCACAGGCTAATTGTACACTATTTCAAAGTCTGACTCTTTTTGTACAGCAAAATAACTGTTTGGACATCTATCTATCTATCTATTATTTAATTTATACTTTAATATATTTAACATGTATTGGTCAACCTGCCATCTGGGGAGAGGGGTGAGGGGAAGGAGGGAAAAAGCTGGAACAAAAGGATTTGCAACTGTCAGTGCTGAAAAATTATCTATGCATATATCTTGTAAATAAAAAGCTATAATAAAAAAAAAGAAAATTTGCCAAGAATTATGCTGCTAGCAAGTGTCTGGGAGTACATTTGAATTCAGGAAGAGGAGCCTTCCTGTCTGTAGGAAGTATTCTCTCTATAGTGGATAGTATTTTCTCTATCCACTATACCACCTAGCTGCCATAAATAACAATGATGCCAAATAAAATTCGGCTTCTAGTTATTTGGCAGAAAATTTACTGTCTTCTGAATTTGCCCAATGTGTTCAGTCACCTAATAGTGAATGTAGAATAACTGAGATTCGTTTTGTAAACTTTATGTTTTAATTGTTTAAAGTTTGATGATTTCAATCTGACCAACACAATAGCAGAAAGTATCTGTGTCTGAAGATTTTTTTCTTTTTTATGGTAGAAAACAAAAGGAGTTTAACTTTAAATCTGAATATTTTAATATTGGATGATTGTAATGTCTCTCACTGCTTTTTAAAGAGTCCTAAACTTCTTGATCATTCATTGGTCATAATTTTTACTATATTTTATTCCAGAGAGGACTATTACTATTTAATGGATCTGATTATTTCTAAAAGCAGAATATGATCTCCTTCTTCAAAGAGTTAACAAATGACTCAGAAACAAATATCTTAAAAATCAGGTGTGATTTTTAGAAACTGAATCTAAAATTCCAGTAACTAGTCATAAAAGAGCAGGTGTCTGGGTGAGAATAGATTAAATAAGGCACAGAATGAAATGAAGCTACATTTTCTCACATCTGAATATTTCTGGCAGGAATGTGTGCATAATTCTTGTTTTCTCTACATCTGAGATTTTAGTTAATTAGGAAACCTATGATAGAACTATCACTCTAGAAATAAAGAAGTCTAGAATATTGGCTAACTTATTTAATTAAATAAAGAACAATAAATTAGACGACTTAAATGCGTTTCTTGGTTGTCACTCCCCTCCTTCCACCATATCCATATAGAATTGATTCTCACTTGTAGCATAGTTCCAGTTATTTTGATGAAATAAATGTCAGTAAGATTGTTTTCAAAAGGAAAATTAAGTATGCAAACCTGAGATGGTTTTCTGATTTTTTTCCCTTTCCCTTTACTTTCTTCATATTTCAACTTACCTCTATAATGCAGCATTCTAATGGTATTCTTTAAAGGAATTTCTATTAAAATATTAAAGATGTCATTCAATTTAGGTCAGTGATTTTGAATTTAGACTGACTTTTAATGAAATAGAATGTTAGAATTGGAAGACAAACACATCCCTTATCTTACTTATATAGTTGATGAAACAGAGAGGTTCCACCTCCCAAAAAAAAAAAAAATTTTCCCCAATCCTTATTCATTTTCTAGATTATCTGCAGTATTTGAAATTATTGACTAAATTCTTTATTTTTGATATATTTTCCTGAATAGGTTTTTGTCATTCTCTTTTTTCTTAGTTCTCTTGCTTTATGTGTAACTGTTCCTTCTCAGTCTCCTTTGGTGGATCTTCATACATATAAAGCAAGATTCTACCTGAGGGTCTCTACTCTTTTTCTCTCTGTATCCTCTCACTGGGTGGTTTCCTGAGCTCCCATAGTTTCAATTATCACCTCTATGTAGATGATTTTTAGATCTAATAATCCAACCATATTCTCTCTCATGATCTCATCTTACATCATCAACTGAATTTAAGATATTTTGAGCTCACTGTTCTATAGATAGTTTAAACAGTTTCAGTTAGAACTCATGATCTTTCTATTTAATATTCATCCCTGTAATAAATTCCTCTATTGATAAAAAGGGCAACACTATATTTTTCCATTCACCTAGGATAATATCTTGGAGTTATCCTTGACTTTTCACTCTCACCCCACATAGCTGGCAAAGCTGGCCTGATGGCAATCAATTGCCAAATTTTGTAATTCTGTCCTCTATGATATTTCTCACATATATCTCCTTTCTATGTGCATGGAATCACTATCCAAGTTTAGCTTTTTTCTCACTTTTTATCTGACCTATTGTTATAACCTTTGAATTGATGGAAATCTTTGCACATACTTTTCTTTCAGGAAAAAGTTTATAAGTGAGCCCACAAATTTCTCATAATTTCTTCATGTTTTTGTAGTTCATACAAACCTATGTCCTTAGTTGATGCCCTGTTTTACTTTATGCCATATCAAAGTTTCCACAGGTTTATCTCCAAAAGGAAGGGCTCCTTGTCAAGCACAAAAACAGGGACCAGCAGAAAAGAGGTGGAGTTTCCTCATTAAAATTAACTGGTAACATGTGTCCATTATAAGACCTCACTTTCAATAAAATCAAGAATTCTAGGCTATAGAGGCAAATTTGAGTCTTGCTGAACATCAAAGGGGAGAAAAAAGCTGCTTTTAACATAATTTTGTTTCTGTCTTCTCATTTCCTGGAGATTGGTAAATTTTCTAAATTGCAGTAATTACAAATCTTTTGATTGGCAGCAATTAGTTCCCTTCCTGACCCAGAAAAGGTCAAGAGGAGAGCCAAAAGGTCTTTCTCTTCTGCCTCTTTGCATCTCTCTGCAGCCCTGAGTCCTGTGTTCTCCTTTGAATTATTCCAAGACAATTACAAAAGTCAGGGATTAGATTTTCTTTTACTATTCTGAAAGCTCTTTTGAAGTTCTTCATAGGAGATCATTTTGGGAAGACCCTGAGTTGTTTTATTTTTTTATGGTAAAATTCTTATTCTAACTTACACACTGTTCTCTCATTGTCTTTGCATATCAAAATACTTTTGTGAATGTTTCCAGTTGTTGCCAAGCTTTCCTGATGTTCTTTCACTTCTTTCTTTCTGTTGCCAAGCATTAAATTAAAAAAAAATGTAATAAAGTTAAAGTTCTATGATTCTTCTATAATTCTGTGATTCCATTGTAAATTGTCAGATTAAAATTAGATACCTTAACAATGACAACAATACAAATAGAAATATCAAATAAACAAACAAAAAAAGAAAACTGTGAAAGTGGAATTGTACACACCTTTGGGCTCCATTCACAGAAGGTATTTATTAGAAAGTATGTTTTGGAGGAAGACTTTGCTGGCCAAATGGTTTCTCAAACATTCACAATAAGTAGCTCCCTATCCCAAGGCTTTTAAGTAAATGCCCTCTAATAGCAATGCCATAAGGCTCCATGTATAATTATGACAGCAGACTCCAACAGGAGAAAATGTATTTACTTTCTTTTGCAATGGTGGAAGATTATACTGACATTCAAAGTTGAAGTATTTGTTGATTTTACTGAAATGTTTTTTTTTCTTCCTTTTTAATTTTCTGATACAAAGAAAGTTTCTTTAGAGAAACAAGGGGCAATATTTAATGAATGAATGAACAAAGAAAAACACTTAGTAAGTGCTTAATTTGCATCATACTCTGGGGGATATAAATAAAAAAGTAAAGATGTCCTTTGATTAAAATGTGAGAAAGCTTACATTTTAATGGTGGTGACAATATACAAAGCAGAGTCACTTTGGTCCAGAAAGTTATAAAACTTATGAGTTTATCAGATAGCAGATATTGATTATGAAGTGAAGTGAAATGAAATGAATATTTCCATGAATATTAGTAAAGGGAGAGAAAGTGACTAATAAAGCAAGAACAGGATCTAGTGCAGAACTTTCTGCTGGATGGAAAAATACTTGTTGCTTCTTACTATCAGTGGGTATCTATGGAAATAAAGATAATGTAAAAATGAAAAGTATTATTTTATTGTACAAATATAATGAATGTGTTCAATTTGTAAATATTTGAATGACTTAGTAGGAAGGAGATAATAATGCCTTTTGTGAAATTTTGATTTCAGATAGCACGATCATTTAAAATTATTGTTATTTAGAAAATGTTTGTCCTTAGGACAAAATATATAGAAAGAATGATAATGACTGAAGAGGTTTTTTTTTTAAACAGTGAACATCCCTTATGGCCATTTTTATAACTGTTAGACATATACCACATGAAACACTGAAACACAATAGGGGTTTAATAAATCTTTGTTGTCTTTGTACCAGTTAATGAACATATATAACATGAACAACAATGATAGCATTCAACTGTCACTCAAACCATGATATAGAGATTTTTTTCCCTTCCTGGTGGAAAAAGTGGGCTGGGGTACAAAGCTAGGAATTCTTTAGGTTGGGAAATCTTGACATAGAAAGTTCCTCCATGAATGTAGATCAGTAAGTTTTCCATAATAAAGAGTCAAAGAGACTTTCTTAGAAGCACTGGGAGGTTTAGTTAAATAATCTTAAATACCCATAGTTGCATGGTCAGTTGTATAAGAGGTAACACTTGAACCCATCTAATTCTAAGGTAATTTCTCAGAGGAATAAAGCTGCCTTCAAAATCATCTAGTTCGAGAAATATTGAATGAATGTCAGTATTATAGTAAAATATTTTTAGAGTTGAAACAGGCCTTGGAAACAATCAAGTCTAATCCATATACTTTGCAAATGATTCAAATTCAAAATTCAAATTCAAAACAATTCAATAAATCTATCAAGGATATGCTATATGCAAACACTGTGCTAGGTACCAAGTTTATGAACCTAAAACATGAACAAGATCTTGAAGGATGAAGGGAGATTCAATAGATAGATGTACAGACAAAATAGTTATAAGGTATGGAGTTTGACTTTACCTAGAACAATGGTGGCAAGACAATACAGAATCATTCTAGGTAACAGCTAGTAGTCAAGTTTGAATGGAATGTATGTGTAACAGTAAGAAGTTTGAAACAAAGGTAGAAAGTAGCTTGGAAAATGATTGTAGAGGGCTTTAAAAGCATGTTTAAAAAGCTTGTATTTTATTTTGTAGGAAAGATAAAGTCAGTAAGATTTTTTGAGGAGAGAAATGATGTTGTTAGAGTTGTGTATCCAGAAAAGTATTTTTACAGTTGTGTGAATGATGTATTAAAGAGGAAAGAAAATGGATGCAGTATGACTGAATAAAATGGTGTTATTTTACCTCACATGTAAAATGTTGCTCATTTGGACCAGAATGGTAGCAGTATGAGGAAAAGTGAAGGGACTGATGAGAGGAATATTGAAGTGTAGAATTAACATAACTTGGAAGGAAGAGGAAAGAGCAAACAATGATTCCAATGTATTCAACCCTAAGGCCTAAAGTAATTTTCTAAAGATGACCCAAAAGTTCATAGCTAGTGTCAAAGTCAGTACTTCTGGTTCCAGAACACTGATTCCCAGGGTTCACCTTGGTACATACCAACATCATTCTAAATTAAATAGCAGAAAATCTGAGTCATTATGTTATTGTTTTCTCCACTTTGGCACGCATGATAAATAGCTATAATCACTTACAACATGAAAAAGCAGGAGAGAACTCATTGATAAGACATATCTTTATTTATTTTTCTTTTGTTTTGAAATAATCAAGGATAAATGACTTGTCCAAGGTTACACAGATAATAAGTGTCTGAAGTTGGATTAGAACTCAGGTCCTCTGGACTATGGGGCCAGTAATCTATATTAGGCTTATCTTATATATAATTGGAGTAATTGGCTTAATTTTATTGGCTGATGAAAGGCACTCTGACTAAAAACATTCTTCATTGATTTCCCTGAAAATTGTATGTTACTAATATTCTTCTAAAGCCTTCTTAAGGACATAGGCATTTTGCCTGTGTTAAGGTGATTTAGTTACTTGGGAGGGAGGTTAAACAATTTTTCTCTGGACAGAATTTATCTGGAAAACTTTTTTGTGTGTGTGCTGAGGCAATTAGGGTTAAGTAACTAGCCCAGGGTCACACAGCTGAGAAGTATTAAGTGTCTGAGACTAGATTTGAATTTAGGTCCTCCTGATTTGAGGGCTGGTGCTTTATCCACTGCGCCATCTAGTTGTCCCTGTAAAAATTTTAACATCAATCATGGATGCATAGCAGAGGATAAATATATTTGTTTTAAAGTTTTGTTTGTTTTTGGACATCATTTAGCAAAATAAAATGTTGTCCAAGCTGAAGAGGAGGAAAGCTCCTAGTTAAAGATCTTAGGTTACAAGTGGACAGGAGAATATCAGAAGAGAGTAAAATCAGCTAAAAAACAAACTATTTTTATTTACAATTTTGCCTTAGACTACTTCTACCACGGAATAGGTATTTTATTAAGTTCAAAAGAGTTTCATTTACTCTCAAAAGACTTTCTTAAAAGAAATTTGTTGTTTTACAGGACTCAGGCTATGGCTTGTTGTGGTATTGTTGGGTATAGGTTTTTATAGTGCAGATCACTGTTAATCATTGCCTTATGGCAAAAAAACAAAGAAAATCTAAAGGATACAACTGTAATGAATTGAGATTTCAACCCTATGTTAACAAACTTTCTGGATTATCTTGATTTTATATAAAAGACTAAATGACTACCAACCTTGAAGTAGGTTTTGGGACACTTCTGCTTCTCCAGAATAATCATTCATAATAGAAACTGTAGAACAAGTGATTACTCTGATAAAAATGAATGATAAAAACATAATGCAAATTGTTTGTTTATTAATAAATGACATGAATTCTGTCCTGGGCTTTCTTCTCTTTGTATAAGATCACTTGATGATCATAATAGCTTCACTGGGTTAAAAAGTTATTCTTTTACAGATGTCACTCATCTTTATAATAACTAATCCTTCTCTCTTTCTTTCTTTTGAATTCTAGTCCTGCCTTTCTTTTTTTTTAAAAAAACAATAATAGCTTTTTATTTTTCAAAATACATGCAAAGATAGTTTTCAACATTCAAACCTACAAAACCTTGAATACAAGGTTCCAATTTTTTCTCCCTCTCTTTCCACCTCTCCCTCTCCTAGACAGCAAGCAATCCAATACAGGTTAAACATGTCCAATTCTTCTAAACACATTTCCACATTTATTTTTGCTGCACACACACACAAAAAATCAGATCAAAAAGGGGAAAAATAGGAAAAAAAGTAAGCAAACATCAACAAATAAAGGTGAAAATGCTATCTTGTGATCCATCACAAGTCTATTGAATTGGCTTGAATCACCTCATTGTTAAAAAAAGCCAAGTACATCACAGTTGATCATCACATAATCTTCTTGTTGCTATGTACAATGTTCTCTTGGTTCTACTCACTTCACTTAGCATCAGTTCATGTTTCTTCAGGCCTTTCTGAAATCATCTGGCTGATCATTTCTTATAGTACAATAATATTTCATAAAATTCATATACCATACTTATTTAGCCATTCTCCAACTGATAGGTATCCACTCAGTTTCCAGTTCCTTGTCATTACAAAAAGGACTGCTACAAACATTTTTGCACTTGTGGGGTCCTTTCCCCTTTTTATGATCTCTTTGGTATACAGATTCAGTAGAAACTCTACTGGATCAAAGAATATGTCCTTTGGGCATAACTTCAAATTGCTTTCCAGAATGGTTGGATCAGCTCAAAACTTTAGCAACAATGTATTAGTGTACCAGTTTTTCCACATCCCCTCCAATATTTGTTACTTTCTTTTCCTCTTACCTTAGCCAGTCTGAGAGTGTGAAGTAGTACTTCAGAATTGTCTTGATTTGCATTGCTCTAATCAATAGTGATTTTGAGCATTTTTTCATGTTAGAACTGCATTGCTAAGTGGATGTCTCAGAGACATCTCAAAATCATGACCAAAATAGAACTCATCTTATATCTAAAATAAAACCATTTTTATAAAAGCTCATTTTTGTTGAAAACATATATTACCAGTCAGTCAAGTTCATAACCAAGAATTAGCCTCATTTCTTTAGTTCTTCTTAACCCTTCTCTACTTCTTTTTGCCCCTACATTCTAGCATTTGTATGTCATATTAATTCTACCTCCACAATATCTTACATACTTCACCTTCTCTAAATTTATTTGGCCACAAATGTAGTTTAGTGTTGGAATCCTTACTAACTGCTAACTAATTAGAGTTGATCTAATCTTACAAGAAGATGTTTTGGGCAGAACCTGAAACAAGGTACTAAGTAGAACTAAGTTCAATGAGTTCACACCTCCCTTGAAGCTCGTTGGGCCAGAGAGCACTATGGGAGAAAACCCATAATCCCTCTCTCGTATCCCACAATTCCTCCCTCTTGGATAAAAGAAACAGACAGAAGCTCTCGGTCAGATTTCAGTAGAGTTACGCCAGAAGCCCTCACTCCGAGGCAAGGCAGAATATTTTCCACTTGGCTGGCTGGTGGCAGAAGTGTTCTTCGGAGAGTGAAGATGCTACAAGTCGAGATTTCAGCGGAATGACATGAAGAGTTGGAGCTGGCTGGAGGCTGAAGAAAACTGAGGCAGAGGCTGAAGGACCAGACCTTTGGATTTGGTGACATTCGGAGAGAGCTCTTGGAACCAAGCAGAGAGATAGGCCTCTAAGCTAACCGGGCTATATTGGGACAATAAAAGATCTGAACTTTTATCACCTGACTGTGTTTTTGAGAAGAAAAAGATCACCACATTTTGGCGCCCAACGTGGGGCGCCAAAATGTTGTGATCTAGTTCAGATGGATCTGAATCGGCCCCACGTTGGGCGCCAAAATATTGGAAGAACACTTCTGCCACCAGCCAGCCAAGTGGAAAATATTCTGCCTTGCCTCGGAGTGAGGGCTTCTGGCGTAACTCTACTGAAATCTGACCGAGAGCTTCTGTCTGTTTCTTTTATCCAAGAGGGAGGAATTGTGGGATACGAGAGAGGGATTATGGGTTTTCTCCCATAGTGCTCTCTGGCCCAACGAGCTTCAAGGGAGGTGTGAACTCATTGAACTTAGTTCTACTTAGTACCTTGTTTCAGGTTCTGCCCAAAACATCTTCTTGTAAGATTAGATCAACTCTAATTAGTTAGCAGTTAGTAAGGATTGCTACAAGTCGAGATTTCACTGGAATGACATGAAGACTGGAGCTGGCTGGAGGCTGAAGAAATCAGAGGCAGAGGCTGAAGGACCAGACCTTTGGATTTAAAGACATTTGGAGAGAGCTCTTGGAACCAAGCAGAGAGATAGGCCTCTAAGCTAACCGGGCTATATTGGAAATAATAAAAGATCTGAACTTTTATCACCAGGCTGTGTTTTGAGAAGAAAAGGCTCACAATAGTTTAGGACATTATTACCTCTTAAACTATTTTGGCTGTTATCAGATATCAATCAATAAACATTAATTTTGCACTTGCTATGCACCAAGGCATCCTGCCTTCAAAAAGATTTCATTCTAAAGGGGAAAGACAACTTGTAGATAGAGACAGATTTCAATATACACATGGATGATAGATACCTTTAGAGAATTATAAGTTAACCTAAAGTGAAGAAGATATTATTAAATTAAAAATAAAGGCTTCATCAATTTAGAACATACCAAAAGGGCTGTAAAATTATGTATACCTTTTGATCTAGTAGTGCCTATGTCCCAAAGACATAACAAAAAAAAAGGGAAAAGGACCAACATGTACAAAAATGTTTGTTGTAGCACTTTTTGTAGTGTCAAGGAATGGAAAACAAGTACATGCCCTTCAGTTGAGGAATGGCTGAATAAATTATGATATATGAATGTAACAGAATAAATATTCCATTGTTGGACAAGAAATGATGAGTAGACTGATTTCAGAAAAGCCTGAAAAGATTTACTGAGCAGAATCAAGAGAACATTGTATCCAGTAACAAGAAGATTATGTGATGATCAACTGCAATGGACTTGACTCTTTACAATAATGTGATTCAGGGCAATTCCAATACATGTGGGATGAAAAATGGCATCTGCATCCAAAGAGAGAACTGTGGATCAATGATGTGGATTAAAGCATAGTATTTTCATCTCTTTTGTTATTGTTATTGTTTCTTTGCTGCTTATTGTTTTATTCCTCATGTTTTCCTCCTTTGATCTGATTTTTCTTGCACAGAATGACAAATATGAAAATACATTAAGAAAATTTTCACATGTGAAACATATCAAATTGCTCACTACCTTGGTGAAGGAGGAGGTGAAAGAGGGAGAGAGAAAAATTTAGAACACAAAGATGAATGTTGAAAACCATCTTTGCATGTAGCTTTGGAAAAATAAAATACTATTTTTAAAAGGCCTCATGAACAGAACAGAAGTGAATGCAAGGGATAATGCTGTAAGAAATTACCCTGGCATGGGTTTTATCAATAAAAAGTTATTTTAAAATGTTGCTTAAACTAAATTAAGGGAAGTGTTTTACAAAGTGCTTGCTTAACTATATTCAGACAGATGCTTGCCTAACAATGTCAGATAACCCTGACCAATTCCAATAATCTATGCCAACATCTGCCATTACATTCTGTAAGCCCCTAAGTGGAAAGTCGAGTCACTGTAAATGCAAGACTGAACAAGGATGCTTATAAGCCTGTCTGTACTTCTGTTCGGCATGGAATTGTACTGAGAAGTCCGTCCCAGCCAGTAATAGACACTTTCTAAAATTATGAAAGAAAAAAAAAGGCCTCATGAAGAAGGTGTTTCTCAAACTGTATGGAAAGAAGTCAGTGATTATAGTAGGTAGATGATGAAGTAGGATAGCAAGAGTGGGACAGAAAAAGAAAAAAGCAAGTGAGGCAGTTTAATAGATGAAGAATAGAAGTAAACTATTAGGCACACTTCTCAGAGTGTGAAAGGGAGTAATGTACAAGAAGACTGAAAAGATAAGAAGGGTCTCAGTTGTAAAGATAATTAAATGCTAAATGGAGGGGTGGGTATTAGATTTTGGAGGTGTGTGTGTGTGTGTGTGTGTGTGTGTGTGTGTGTGTGAATGCCTACGTGTGTGTGTGTGTGTGTGTGTAGAGAAAGAAGGGAAGTGATATGGTCAAACTTGACTTTTAGGAAATCCATCTTGGCAGCTGTATGAGGAATACTTTGGAGTTGGGAAGGAACCAGGGGGATGAATTAGAATACTATTGTTGTTGTTTGTACTTTCCTCTTGAAGAGGATTATGAAATCAGAGAGGTGATGCCATGACATAAAAGTGATTGGGATTTAAGTAGGAGAAGACTCTTAGGGAGTTAGAAAGTCAATTTGCCAACTAAATATATATATATATATTATATATATATATATATATATATATATAGAGAGAGAGAGAGAGAGAGAGAGAGAGAGAGAGAGAGAGAGAGAGAGAGAGTAAATCAGAGTGAACTGTCAAATATGGCAGTGAAGTTGTCAACCTGGGATCTTGAAAGGATAGTGCTTCTCTTGACAATAATAGAGAAGAAGTGGATTTGGAGACAAAGATTTTGAATTCTATTTGAACATGTTGAGTTGTAGTATCTCTCTGCTTCCAGGTTCTCTCATCTCCAATACATCTTTACTACAGCTGTCAAGTGGATTTTCCTATACTACAGATCTGATCACATCCCTTCTCAAAAGAAGATCCATTAGCCTATGATTGCATATAAAATACAAATTCCTCTGTTTTGATATTTGAAGTCTTTCAAAATTTGGCTGTAGGTAATGTTTCCTGCAGCCAATGTTCCAGCCAAATTGATCTTTTTGTTTCCTCTCCGTGATATTCCAGTACCTAATTATGAGCCTTTGTCTACATTTTCCATCATTCCTGGGACACATTTCCTTCTCATTTTTGCTTTTAGAGGGAAGCTACTACCTTCACATCTGAGTTGAAGTATCTTCTCCTACATACGGTACTATTTTAATCTTCTTCTTTATCTTACCTGTTGTAATTGCCCTTACTTTGATATTTCTTTTACCTTAAACATACTTTCTATTTGCCTATCTTTGTATCTGTTGTTTCCCATTATTATAATGTTTCTTGAAATGCATGTTCAATCTTTGTCTGTAAAGTCTTCACTAATTCTCTGGAAGACCTCAGGATCAGCCCAAGTCCTTGGTCTTAGTAAAGTGGAGGCAGAAGGGCCACATGGCTGATCAAAGATGGAGTCTGGAATCAGGCATGTTCACTTGTGTCTGTGGTTGAGGGCTGTGGCTGAGAATCTTCTCAGACACAGAAGCTTGCACAACTACACTGAGCATGTGCAACTCTAGCTATTACTGCACAAATGCTAACTATAGTAGCATTACATCAACACAGCACATTAGGTATATATCTACTTAACTAGAGTGATTACATCATTAGCTAGAGAATCATTATCTCATCAATCATACTGAGTCTTAAGTATACCTTTTCAGAGTTCTGGCCTTTTACATCTCCCACTTTCTTTAGAACACAGGTGGTCATGCTCTCCATGGCTTCTCAGAGATGTGAGAACCCCAAAAAGGAGGTGAATCCATCCTCTCTAACTTTTCAGGAAAGGGAGTGAAGATGCCAAAAAGGAGGTGATCATGCCCTCCCTGACTTTTCAGGAGGGGAGATGAAAACACCAAAGGGAAATGGGGAGTCAAACCAGATATTGTTAGTGGGTTTTCTCTGGGTTGAAATTGAAACAGATATACATAAATCCATCAGCATGGGAGGTATTATAAAAGCACATAGTAATATAGCTCAGGCTAGTAGTGATGGCTCTCCCCACAGCTGGCGCGGGCTCAATGTGGTGTAATAAACATGAATTATACATGCAAGTATTGATGTAACAAACAGTATGAATTGGCATAAGAGGAATCCTGTAGGCAAGAAATGATATAATAAATAATATGAATATACATATCCATAAGTCCTAGAAGGAGGGTAGATAAATAACAATCACATATACATCTTCAGCAGCCAAGAGATACTCCAAACCCAATCTATTGCCCATTACTTCACATGTCAGGGAATCCAATGATTCCTGAAAGTTTTGAAGTTCTGCAACAATCTTATTATGTCTCAGGGAATCCAATAATTCCTGCAGGTTTTGAAGTCCTGCAACAGTCTTATCAACAATTTTTTTTTTTTTTTGATGTTCATGTCAGGCTCTTTCAGTGGTGGGCACAGTCAGCGATGGAGCCATCTGCTATTTCTTGGGTCTTCTCCTTCATTTCAAGGGTTTTCTCCATCTATCTTCGATGGACAAGGTGAATATGGCTCATTGGCACCCATCTGATTCCTTCTCCATCTGTAGAGATACAGGCAAGCCCTCCCCCCCCCAAGCAGTTAATCTATTTGATCCCTTCTATTCACCACTTTCTGGGTCTTTCCATGTCACCTGGAGATTATCTAAAAATAGTGGAGCTGCTCGCACTGGACACTGCTCTTCTGGAGGCTTATAAAACTTGTCTGCCAGAGCCAGTGCATCTTTATCAAAAATCAAGAAGTTAACTGTATAAAGAGCTAAATTTAGAAGTTCTCTAGGGTTACTTGTGGCTCCTCTTTCTTTTGTTTTTGGAGGAGTGTCTTGATGTCTCTGTTTCTCCTGTTTACTATTGTTTGTCCTTGAGGATTAAAAGGTATGCCAATGGTGTGTAAAATCTGATACCATGCACAAAAGTGTACAAAATGTTTAGAAGTATATGTAGGTCCATTATCTGTTTTTATTGCTTGTGGCACACCCATAATTGCAAATGCTTGTATAAGGAATTCAGTGACCACTCAGGCTGTTTCTTTTGCTGCTGATATTTCAAAAGTAAATCCTGAAAAGTTGTCTACTACAATGTGGATAAAAGATAGATGACCAAAAGATTTATAATGGGTCACATGCATTTGTCAAATTTCATTGGGTCTCAAACCATGAGGATTCTTCCCTGGAAAGAGCATAGGAGCATGAAAAGAAAGACAAGCTGTACAGGCTTTTTACTATGCCCTTAGCTTTCTCTTTTGTTATCCCAAATAGCAAATGTAAAGCTCAAGCAGCCTGATGATATTTAGAATGAGATTCTTGTGCTGCTTGAAATAAAGGAGTATTGGCTAACATGGTTAGAAGATTATCTGCCTTTGTATTTCTATCAAAAATAGGATCTGGAAGTCCACTCTCATAGTGGACATGCAAGATATAAATCTTACCTGGATGCTTTCTTACATGATCTTGAAGTTCTTTAAAGAGTTGGTATGTATTAGAAGCTATAAATTTTATTTGGGCTGTAGCAATTCTTTGTACCACACCTACTAAATAAGTCAAATCAGATATTACATTTACATCTGGATAATAAGTAAGAGCTAGCATGATTGCAAACAATTCCTTCTGCTGAATGGATTGAAAAGGAGTTCTGATTACTCTCTTTATAATTAAGTCATAAGAGTATAAAGCACAAATGTTATGTTTGGATGCATCTGTAAAGATAGTTGGTCCTTTAAGAGGAACTTTAGAAATGTTTTCTTCAAGAATCCATCACCAATTATGTAATAGCTGGGTTATCTTTAATGGAGACCCGTGTGTAAAATTTGGAGCTGTGGACAATAAAATTTGATGATTTCACAGTATACATTAATTTGTGCATTGGTATAAAAGGTGTATATCTTGTTAGGTCTTATATTGTACTGCTCACTTAATGGCCAAAAATAAAATTCTATTCACAAGTGTTGGGTAAGGAATAAGGCTTTGTTTTGGTTGTGTTTGGAGGTTCACCTATTCTATCACACTGTGTACTTGCAAAAACTGATATTTCCAAGGGTTTTTAAGTAACTCTTTCAATTGCTTTGGATAAAGCCAGTTCAACTTCTCTTAAAGCCTCTTGAGCTTTGTTTCTAAGCTAGTGTGGTGAGTTTAAAGCAGTATTTTCCCTTAAATGGTATATAATGGTTCTAATTGATTGGTAGTTAGGCATAACATTGGATGCATCTATTGGATATCTCCTATCAATTTCTGAAAGTCATTTAAGGTGTTCTCTGTTCTTAAAGAAAATTTTAGTACTATAAGCACCTTAGGTTATACTTCATGTCCTAAATATTGAAAAGGAGCATGTCTTTGAAATTTTTCTGGAGCTATATACAATTTGCAGTTCCTTAGTGGTTCTATGCTCTTTTGTAGACATGCTTTTAACATTTGCTCCTCAGGTGCACACTCCAAGATATCATCCAACTTTTTTTTTTTTAACTGGAGCAGCAGCAACATACATTTGACACACAGTAGAGCTATTTTTCATTCCCTGTGGCAAAACTGTCCATTCATAACTTTTTTTTATTATAGCTTTTTATTTACAAGTTATATGCATGGGTAATTTTACAGCATTGACAATTGCCAAACCTTTTCTTCCAATTTTTCCCCTCCTTCCCTTCCCCAGATGGCAGGTTGACCAATATATGTTAAATATGTTAAAGTATAAATTAAATACAATATAAGTATACATGTCCAAACAGTTATTTTGCTGTACAAAAAGTAGCTTGTGAAGGAAATCAAAAATGCAGATAGACAAGGGTAGAGGGACTGGGAATTCTATGTCACAGTTCATAGTCATCTCCCAGAGTTCTTTCGCTGGGTGTAGCTGGTTCAATTCATTACTGCTCTATTGGAACTGATTTGGTTCATCTCATTGCTGAAGATGGCCACGTCCATCAAAATTGATCATCATATAGTATTGATCATATAATGATTTCCTGGTCCTGCTCATTTCACTCAGCATCAAGTCATGTAAGTCTCTCCAAGCCTTTCTGAAATCATCCTGTTGGTCATTTCTTACCGAACAATAATATTCCATAATATTCATATACCACAATTTATCCAGCCATTCTCCAATTGATGGGCATCCACTCAGTTTCCAGTTTCTGGCCACTATAAAGAGAGCTGCCACAAACATTCTTGCTCATACAGGTCCCTTTCCCTTCTTTAAGATCTCTTTGGGATATAAGCCCAGTAATAACAAAGATCAAAGAGTATGCACAGTTTGATAACTTTTTGAGCATAGCTCCAAATTGCTTTCCAGAATGGCTGGATGTATTCACAATTCCACCAACAATGTATTAGTGTCCCAGTTTTCCCACATTCCCTCCAACATTCTGCATTATCTTTTCCTGTCATTCTAGCCAATCTGACAAGTGTGTAGTGATATCTCAGAGTTGTCTTAATTTGCATTTCTTTGATTAATAATGACTTGGAGCATCTTTTCATATGGCTAGAAATAGTTTCTATTTCTTCTTCTGAGAATTTTCTGTTCATATCCTTTGACCATTTATCAAATGGAGAATGGCTTGATTTCTTATAAATTAGAGTCAATTCTCTATGTATTTTGGAAATGCAGCCTTTATCAGAACCTTTGATTGTAAAAATGTTTTCCCAGTTTATTGCTTCCCTTCTAATTTTGTCTGCATTAGTTTTGTTTTTACAAAAACTTTTCAATTTGATATAATCAAAATTTTCTATTTTGTGATCAGTAATGATATCTAGTTCTTCTTTGCTCATAAATTTCTTCTTCTTCCACAGGTCTGAGAGGTAAACTATCCTGTATTCCTCAAATTTATTTATAATCTTATTCTTTATGCCTAGGTCATGAACCCATTTTGACCTTATCTTGGTGTATGGTGTTAAGTGTGGGTCAATGTCTAGCTTCTGCCATACTAATTTCCAATTTTCCCAGCAATTTTTGTCAAACAAGTGAGTTCTTATCCCAAAAGCTGGGGTCTTTGGTTTGTAAAACACTAGAGTATTAAAGTTATTGACTGTTTTTTCCTTTGAACCTAACCTATTTCACTGATCAACTAGTCTATTTCTTAGCTAATACCAAATGGTTTTGGTAACTGCTGCTTTATAATATAATTTTAGATCTGGCACAGCTATGTCACCTTCATTTCATTTTTTCATTAATTCCCTTGAAATTCTTGATCTTTTGTTTTTCCATATGAACTTTGTTGTTATTTTTTTCTAGGTCATTAAAATAGTTTTTTGGGAGTCTGATTGGTACAGTGCTAAATAAAAAGATTAGGTAGTATTATCATCTTTATTATATTTGCTTGCCCTATCCAAGAGCATTTAATATTTTCCCAATTGGTTAGATCAGACTTAATTTGTGTGGAAAATGTTTTGTAGTTTTGCTCATTAAGTTTCTGATTTTCCCTTGGTAGATAGATTCCTAAGTATTTTATACAATCAGTAGTTACTTTAAATGGAATTTCTCTTTGTAACTCTAATTGTTGGATTCTGCTAATGATATATATGAATGCTGATGACTTATGTAGGTTTATTTTGTATCCTGCAATTTTGCTAAAGGTGTGAATTGTTTCTAATAATTTTTTAGTAGAATCTCTGGGGTTCTCTAAGTATACCATCATATCATCAGCAAAGAGTGATAATTTGGTTTCCTCATTGCCTATTCTTATTCCTTTAATCTCTTTCTCAACTCTTATTGCCAAAACTAGCATTTCTAATACAATATTACAATAGTAATGGTGATAGTGGGCAACCTTGTTTCACCCCTGATCTTACTGGGAATAGTTGCAGTTTGTCCCCATTAAATATGATGCTTACTGATGGTTTTAAATAGATGCTACTGATTATTTTAAGGAAAAGTCCATGTATTCCTATACAACATCAGAATGGATGTTGGATTTTATCAAGTGGTTTTTCTGCATCTATTGAGATGATCATATGTTTTTTTCTTAATTTGGTTATTAATATGGCCAATTATGCTGAGAGTTTTCCTAATATTGAACCAACCCTGCATTCCTGGTATAAATCCTACTTGATCATGGTGTTCTATCCTGGGAATGATTTTCTGTAGGCTTTTTGCTAAGATCTTATTTAAGATTTTCACATCAATATTCATTAGGGAGATTGGTCTTTAATTTTCTTTCTCTGTTTTCAACCTATCTGGTTCAGTTATCAGTAGTATATCTATGTCATAAAAGGAATGTGGTAGGACTCCTTCATTCCCTATTTTTTCAAATAGTTTATGTAGCATTGGGGCTAATTGTTCTTTAAATGTTTGGTAGAATTCACATGTGAATCCATCTGGTCCTGGGGATTTTTTCTTAGGGAGTTGATTAATAGCTTGTTCTATTTTGTTTTCTGAAATGGGACTATTTAAGCAATTTATTTCCTCCTCTGTTAATCTAGGTAGCCTATATTTTTGGAGACAGTCATCCATTTCACTTAGGTTATCAAATTTATTGGCATAAAGTTGGGCAAAATAACTCATTATTTCTCTAATTTCCTCTTCACTGGTGGAAAGTTCTCCCTTTTCATTTTTAAGACTACTAATGTGAATTTCTTCTCTCCTTTTTCTAATCAGATTTACCAAAGGTTTATCTATTTTATTGTTTTTTTTTCATAAAACCAACTCTTAGTTTTATTTATTAGTTCAATAGTTTTTTTTTTTTACTTTCAATATTATTAATTTCTCCTTTTAATTTTAGAATTTCAAGTTTAGTATTTGATTGGGGATTTTTAATTTGGTCTTTTTCTAGCTTTTTAATTTGCAAGCCCAATTCATTGATCTTCTCTTTCTTTATTGTATTCAAGTAAGCCTCTAAAGATATAAAATTTCCTCTTATTTCCACTTTGGCTGTATCACACAAATTTTGGTATGATATCTCATTGTTGTCATTATCTTGAGTGAAATTATTAATTGTGCCTATAATTTGCTATTTCACCCAATACTTTTTTAAGATGAGATTATTTAGTTTCCAATTACTTTTTGGTCTACTTACCCATACCTTTTTGTTGAATGTAGTTTTTATTGCATCATGATCTGAAAAGACAGTATTTACTATTTCTACCTTCCTGCATTTAATTTTGAGGTCTTTATGTACTAATATATGGTCAATTTTTGTATAGGTTCCATGAACTGCTGAGAAGAAAGTATATTCCTTTCTGTCTCCATTCAGTTTTCTCCAAAGATCTATCATATCTAATTTGTCTAATATTGTATTTCCCTCTTTAATTTCTTTCTTATTTGTTTTGTGGTTTGATTTATCTAATTCTGAGAGTGCAAGGTTGAGATCTCCCACTATTATAGTTTTGCTGTCTATTTCTTCTTGCAACTCTCAACTTCTCCTTTAGGAAGTTAGATGCTATACCACTTGGTGCATATATGTTTAGTATTGAGATTGCTTCGTTGTCTATGCTACCCTTTAGCAAGATATATTTTCCTCCTTCCTTATCTCTTTTGATTAGCTCAATTTTTGCATTTGCTTTATCTGAGATAAGAATGGCTACCCCTGCTTTTTGATTTCACCTGAAGCATAATAGATTCTGTTCCAGCCTTTTACCTTTATTCTGTATGTATCTCCCTGCTTTAAATGTGTTTCTTGTAAACAACATATTGTAGGGTTCTGACTTTTGATCCAGTCTGCTATCTGCCTCCTCTTTATGGGAGAGTTCATCCCATTCTCATTTATGGGTAAAATGACTAATTCTGTATTTCCTGCCATCTTATAATCCCCAGATTATGCTTTTCTTTTTCTTGTCCCCCTAACTCTCTTCCCCACTTTTAACCTTATGGGCCCCACTTGTATCACACCACTCACCCTTTTTAGGATCCATCCCTCCACCCTTTGAATCTATTTCTCTTTCTTATTACTCTTCCCTTCCCTTTTTACTCTTTTCCTTTTCTCTTTTCCTCTCACCCTTTTTAATGTGGTGAGAGAAGATTCTCAATGTTCCTCCCCCTCTCTAAATTTCCTCAGATATGTTAGGTTTTCTTTGCCTCTTCATGGGATGTAGTATCCTTCTTTTTATCCCCTTTCCCCCTCTCTTCTGACACTATCCCCTTTCCATTTCTACTTCCTTTTTTTATGTTATATTAATAAAATCGAATTATACATGCAGTCTTTTTTATATATCCACAACAGAAATACAATTCTCAAGAATTCCTTTTACCTTTTTCTGCTTGTCTTGAGTCCTGTGGTTGGAGATCAAATTTTTTGTTTAGTTCTGGTTTTTTCCTTAGAAACAAATGGAATTCATCTGTTTCATTAAATGTCCATCTTCTTCCCTGGAAGAAAATGCTCATCTTTGCTGGGTAGTTTATTCTTGGCTGCATTCCAATTTCTTTTGCCTTTCCAAATATTAGATTCCAGGTCCTTTGATCCTTTAATGTGGAGGCAGCCAGATTTTGGGTGATCCTTGTTGTGGCACCTCAGTATTTGAATTGTTTTTTTTTTTTTCTTGGCTGCTTATAATATTTTTTCCTTAATCTGATAGTTCTGAAATTTGGCCACAATATTCCTTGGAATTTTTATTTTAGGGTCTTTTTCTTAAAGTGTTTGAGGAATTCTTTCATTGCCTATTTTATCTTCTGATTCTATTACCTCTGGACAGTTCTTTTTGATGATTTCCTGTAAAATAGTATTTAGTTTCTTTTTTTTCATTGTAATTTTTGGAAAGTTCAATAATCCTCAGATTATCTCTCCTAGATCTGTTTTCTAGGTCTGTTTGTTTTTCCAAGTAGATATTTGATGCTTCTTTCTAATTTTTCATTTTTTTTTTTGATCTTGCTTGACTGATTCTTGATATCTCAATGAATCATTGATTTTTATTTGTTCAGTTCTGATTTTTAATGAGTTATTTTCTTCATTAGCTTTTTTAAACTTCTTTTTGTATATGTCCAATTGAGTTTTTAAATGAGTTGTTTTGCTCTATGGAATTTTTTTCCATTTCACTAATTTTTTTTAGTGAATTATTTTCTTTTTCCAATTCACAAATCCTAATTTCTTGGGAATTCTTTATCTTTTCCAATTCACAAATCCTACTTTCTTGGGATTTTTTTACCTTTTCCAATTCACAAATTCTGTTTCCATGCACTTCTTGGGAATTCTTTACCTTTTCCCATTCATATTTCAGGAAGATGTTACTTTCTTGCATAGCTTCTCTTTCCTTTCCCCATTTTTCTTCTAGCTCTCTTTTGAGACTTTTAATAGTCTCTTCTAGGAGAGCATTATGTGATGGGGGCAAGGTGACATTCCCCTTTGGGGTATTGTCTGGAGACTGTTTGCTATAAGTCTCCTTGGGGTTGCAAACCTGCTCTTCTTCTGTATAGAAGCTATCGATGTCCTTTTGATTTTTTGCTCATTTTTTAAAGCCTTTAGGGTCTGCCTTTAGGGCAAGGAGGTTACAAGCTTCCTCTGCAAAGCAGGGAAAGGCATAGACAAGCTGCAAAGAGCAGTGAGGTATAGGAATGCTCTGGGAAAAAGTTCCCCAACCGGAAGTGATTCAGATCTGGTTAGCACAGGCTGAGCTGCGGAAGTGCCCAGTGAAGAACCGTCGCTGGGTGAATTAGTGACTGCCCTGAGGCTAGAGAATGAGCAGTGAAAGTGTCACTACCCCAGGCCAAAGTCCACCATGGGGCTGTGGACATTAGCAGCTGACCAGCGAATAGCCCAGCTTGGACTGGAAGTGTCTCTGTCCCAGAAAGCACAGTTGCACTGCAGAAGTTCTATTGCCCCAGGCCAAGCCCCTCACTGTGCTGATTAGAGGCTGCCCTGGGCTGTGCCTCCCTGCTGCGCAGGTTTGTAACTGCCCCAAGGAAAAGACCTATACTGTGGATTGGGGCTGCACAGTTGTGCTGTGATCTGTGCTGAGTCACTTCCAGTTTTAGGTGGGAATAGCCAAATCTTGTTAGTTTCTGGCATTTTTTTTAAAGAGTGGCTTTGAATTCTCTGCTTATCTGCTGTTTTGCAAGCAGAGCAGAGCAATCAGTCTATGCCAGAGTCATCTCTGTAATTTTTCTAACCACAGAAACCACCCCCACCCGATGTGCACAATATGCTAGCCTCTAGTTCTATCCCTGCTTGCACTGATCTGCTCTAGCCCCTCAGGACAAACCTTTTCTGACAAAATTCCAGATTATCTTTGGCTGATGAATTGTCATATTTCTAACCTACGTGGGTTTTACTAGTCAAGTGCTATTATTTATTTATTTATTTTGTTTTAGAATAACTTTTTATTGACAGAACCCATGCTTGGGTAATTTTTTACAATATTATCCCTTGCACTCATTTTTGTTCTGATTTTTCCCCTCTCTCCCTCCACCCCCCCCCCCAGATGGCAAGCAGTCCTATATATGTTAAATATGTCACAGTATATCCTAGATACAATATATGTGTGCAGAACCAAACAGTTCTCTTGTTGCACAGGAAGAATTGGATTCAGAAGGTAAAAATAACCCTGGAAGAAAAGCAAAAATGCAAATAGTTTACATTCATTTCCCAGTGTTCTTTCTTTGGGTATAGCTGCTTCTGTCTATCATTGATCAATTGAAGCATTCATTCAGTTTCCACTTTCTAGCCACTACAAACAGGGCTGCCACAAACATTTTGGCACATACAGGTCCCTTTCCCTTCTTTAGTATTCTTTGGGGTATAAGCCCAGTAGTAGCATAGTCAAGTGCTATTTTTGAGGCTGAATTTAATAATTGGTTGTGAGGGTATGAGAGAGCTTAGAAAGTTTAGTGTGCCTTCTCCACCATCTTGGCTCTTTTCCATTCATATCTTTTAAAGGCTCAGCTAAATTAAGTCTGGGTACTGAAAAGGCAAATCCTCATATCCTCCTTATCCAGAACGATAGAATAGAAACAATTCTTAATGTCTATAACCCAAAGAGACCATTCTCTAGGCAACTGCGTAGGAGATGGAAGTACAGGCTGAAGAGTTCTCATAGTTTCCATCTGTTCATTTGCTTTTTCAAATCAGTCAACATCCTCCATTTTCCAGATTTTTTTTGCAATAAATAAAGGGGAATTGCAAGGACTTAGAGAATGTTGTAAGTGTCCTTGGTCAAGTTGCTCTTCTACTATATCTTATAAGGCCTGAATTATTTCACTTGCTAAGGACCACTGTTCTACCTATACTGGTGTATCAGTTTTCCATTGAATGGGAACAGGTGAGAGTGCAGGCAGGCCTTCAACAGCTGCCTTGCTTAATAAGCCAAAGTACTCAATTGTAATCCTAACTCTTATAAAATGTTTTTTTCCCCAAAGATTGATGGGGATTTTTTTCTACTACAAAAGGAGTAAAAACTACTGTTTTACCTACAAATATCCATCTCAAAGGTGTAGCACTAACTTCTGCTACTATTATCCTCCTATGCCAAACATAAAGGTGTCTGCCTTAATCTTTAGCCAATGACCGGGCCAATTGTCGCTTCAATTGACTGTACAATCTGCATACAATGCTATGCCATTTACATGGATAGTGAGTATTGGATGGTCACAACTGCAGTCCAGACTATTCCTAGATTCTGTCATTGGGAGTCAAAATCTTGGCAAATATCACCAAATTCCCTATTAGGAGTCTGTATCAGTTATCAGGATGTTACTACTTCTACTGGGTGATGTCACACATTGTTTTCCTGTATTAGTGACTGGGATATTATCTACACATTCCTCAGCTTCCCAAATCAGTGTATGGATGGACACTGTTTTGTAAGGACTCTCAGGAAGTGAAATGATCAAGCCTACTGTGCCTGAAGGTAAAGGATCTATAGGTTGGACAGGGACAGATTTCATCTCTCCAGGGGATGTCTCAGTAGTCCCAGCTGTATACAACTCTATTCTCCTCAATTGTAATTCCTTTCTCCTATCAGGTTTCGTCTAAGCTGATTGATCATGTATGAGTACTGAACTTCTAAAGACTCTCTGTGTATAACATTGGCTGCCATCATGCCCCTAGTGTTTTTTGCCTTGGGCCCTGGAGCTGGCCTATATTCTGATACCCAATGGAAGCCTCTGTTGCATTTTGGACATATGGTTTTGGATCTTGTTCTCCCACCCTGTCTTCTATGTCAACACTGAGCTTTCAGATGCCACATTGAAAGCATTGGCAAGTCTCTCTGGAAGTCTCTTGCCAAAAGGGATCCTGTCTTCCCATGTTCAGATCTTGCAAAGTCTGCATCATAGGCTGGGTATAAAAGGTTTTGTGCCCACTGTGGCAAGTGTCTTATGATCTCCTCTAAAGGAGCATCCTTGTGTAGTCCTAGTATAATTCTTCTACAAGCCTCATTAGCATTTTCTTTAGCAAGTTCTCTTTTCATAATTTCTGTTGCTATATTTTCACCAATAGTTCATATGACAACTGTCTGTAGACATCCCATGAAATCAGCAAAGGGTTCATTTGGACTTTGCACTATTTTTGTGAAGGCTTCCCCTCTATCTTGTTTTCCAGGGAAGGTGCCCCCTATCCCTGCTTTGATAGTAGCAGAAGCAATTTATTCATATGCTGTCAAAGGGTAATTAATCTATGCTAAAGTGTCTGCATAATAACCTATACTTGTTAGTTGGTCAAAGGTGATGGATATATTAACTCCAGGTGGCCTATTTCATTGGGCTTTTATTCTACAGAATTCACTATACTCAGAAAGCCACAAGTTTTGGCCAGGTTCTAAACATGTTCTTGCTATAGATTACCAATCATTAGGGGTTTAAATTTCAAAAGCCAAATTCTCTAATATTATCTTAACATAAGACGATGTAGCCCCATAAAGAGTGCAAGTCTTTTTCAGATCTTTGATAATTCAAATTAAAAATTCAAATTAAACAGTGTATTTTCTTTTTTCTTGACCTGAAAAGTCAAACTCTTCAATCACAGAGTATTCTATTTTTAAATCAGATATATCCTGGTCCTTTATTTTTGGCTTTAATTAGTGCCCTTTGTAATTGTATCATGGGGGTGAACAAAGCTCCTTCATGGGTGGTACTGATGGTGTCACTGGCCTTCCCCATCTTCCTCCTCCCTCTATCCAGAAAGACAAAATTAAGGGGGCAGGAGGGCCATATGGCTGATCAAAGATGAAATCTGGAATCAGGGGTGTTCTCTTGTGTCTGTGGCTGGGAACTGTGACTAAGAGAGAATATTCTGTGTCTTGAGTATTCCTTTAAATACTCCAGTGCGATTACATCACTACCTCACACTGATCATGCACAGCCACACTGAGCAACCACAGCTATAGCCATTACTGCATAAGTGCTAACTATAGTAGCATTACATCACCACAGCACATTAATTATATGTTCTGAACTAGAGTGATTACATCATTAGCTAGAGAATCATCTCATCAATCATACTGAATCTTAACTATACCTTTTCAGAGTTCTGACCCTCTACATTTGTCTTTCTATTCTCCATACACTGAAGTGTGCCTATCATATAGTATAGTAAGTACTTAATAGTTTTTGATGAATGAATGAATGAAACTACTTTGATACATTGCACTTGATGTGGCAGGGAAAAATACAAGATTTAGTTAAGACAAATTCTGTGTCTTCAAGTTAAGGGGATAATGTATTAAGAACTTGTAATTTTTGTATCATAGGAATCTTTACTATACTAACATCAACACCATCAAGTCAGATAGCAGCCAATCTATGACTTAACTTAGCAGATAAGTCTTAAAGAGTTGATTAAAAATCATGGTGGAGTAACTTGTCACCTATGGTCACCTACAGAGTCATCTATGTCACTTGAAATCATATTGCTAGTAAATGCCATCATCAGAAGAAGTATTTAAATCTAAGTCATCTTGATTCAAAGCTGATACTCTATTCATTATCCAACATTGTCTTCTACATATTATAACATTTATTTAAAAGTGACAAAGTGCTATGTAAACCTTAAGGGAAAAAGTCATAATAGTCTAACATATTAGGGAAGTTTCTTGGAGAAAGGAGTGTTTGAATTGGGTTTTAAAGTATAGTTGAAAATTCAACAAGCAAAGAAGATAAGAAAAGATAATCAAAATGCTACACTCTAATTTCTCCCAGAGTAAATTATAGGCCTATTAATAAATTTTTTAATTCATTTTCTTTTTTTAGCTAGTTTTTTTAGCAAGTCAAAGGGTACAGAAAACAGTTATCTTGTGAAAAGTGGCCCAAAATTTCTATGTAGTCAACAGACACCATTATTTTCAGTCATTGTGAAAGCAATAGAACCAAGGTTACCTAGGGACAGGAATTAAAAGCTTCTTTTGTTAACTCTATGTGAATCCAGGGTGCTGAGAGATCAAAACCTGCTGTTTCAGATCTTGAACTTAATTTTTTTTTGTCATTAGGATGAATATTTATTTTGTGAAGTATGTGGTGCCTGTGTTTGTGAAATTTTGTAAAATGAAAGGAATGTGACAAAAATGTCCCCATATCATAAGGAATGTCCTTATAAGATTAATGAAGACCAGTATGAAAATTTACTGCAGAATCAAACAAAACTTTACTATGTTTGGAGAAATATCAAAATCAGTATCAAATGTCTAGTACCACTTTCCCAATATTACATAGTTTGTATCTTAGAATCAGCGACAACACTTAGGTCTGACTTAATGGGCAGTGCCATTGCTAGATGTAATTTCTAATGGGAGTTCTTAACCTTCTTTTGAATATATTTTATAATGTATTTCAGTAAAATTGGTTTTCTTTACAATTGTATGTATTCCCAATGTTACACAGTTCATAAGTTGCAGTATCAGAGGCAAGACTTAAGTATGGCTTAAAGGGCAATGCCATTTGCTAGACATAGTTTCTAGTGAGAGTTCTTAACCTTCTTTTGAATATAATTTATAATTGTATGTCAGTAAAATTGGTTTTCTTTACAATTGCAGATATTTTATGCATAAAAACCCACATGATTCTCAGAAGAGATGAGAAAGTGTTTATAGGATTCACCAGACTATCAAAGGAATGCATGATTTAAATGAAAAAAAAAAAGAATTTAGGAACATTTGCTATAGATGAAAGGATTTTGTAACAAAGGGGTTGAAAAATCAGTTTTCTTCTTAATCTTAAAATTTATCCAAACAAGACAGAACTGGTTAATTCTACGTTTGGTAAATTTTGCAAAGAATCAGACATTTTATTTTGTAAAGTTGTTTTAAAAATCTAAAAGGCTAAACCATTGTTAATGATGAGAGAGGAATTTGGGGATATAAACATCCTAATACATTTCTTTTAAAAAATTATTCTTCTTTGAGGTGTGATCCATTGAAATATATGGAGTTGTTGTTGTTTGTCCTTTGTTTTTGAAAAGGACTGAAGTCATAAGAGTGATGTGTTGACTTGTGCATGAATAAGATATGAGTGGAAAAGAGTTGCTCAAAGTTGTGAGCTTCACTCTCTCCCCTAAAATCATTAAAGCCCAGTGGTAACACAAAAGTTAAGACTATTGGCAATGACTCAGAATTTTCAATATTCTTTCAATACTTTCAATAACACTTCTCTTTCTCTCCCTCTCTTTCTCTCTCTGTCTCTCTCTCTCTCTCTCCCTTTCCTTCCTTCCTTCTTTCCTTCCTTTCTTCCTTTTCTTCTTTCCCTCCTTCCTTTTTTCCTTCCTCCCTTCCCTCCTTCCTACCTTCTTTCCTTCCTTTCATCTCTTTTTCTGTGCATGTATTATACATACAAACTATGTATACACACATTTAATTTCTAAACAAGGAAATGTCTCTCTATTTCTCTGTGTCTCTGTCTCTCTCTAAAAATGTGTATGTATGTGTATACACACACACACACACACACACACACACACACACACAACTAAAACTAAAGTCCTCTTTTTTAAACCTAAGATTAAAAGTTATATATTCTCTGTAAGCACAGGCAGTCCCACAATTTATAAACTAGTTATGTTCCCAGAGTTCCCTGTAAATTGATTGTTTGTAACTCAGGACACATGTTCCCATAGAAACAAAGTTTCAAATGGAGGCTAAGTTCCTAAATCAAACTAAAACCAATAAAATCTGTGAGGTAGTTAAATTCAAAGTAACAGAATTATCCTGAGTTCTATGTTCTGGGAACAGGAAGGTCCTATTAAGTCATGGAAGAGAACAGGGCAAGAAAAAGAGAAGGGTGTTGTAGAGATATGCTTAGCTTTTTGACCCATTTTAGAAACTCTTCCATTTGATGCCACCCTATAAGAATGGTCTAAATCAATTTTGTAGCTTTTATAATAGTGATAACTACAAGATATTTCACTACTGCACCCAAATCTTCATTTCTTCAATCTTCTCTCATTCCTCTTCTAATTTATCACTAATTTATTTACTTGCCTGAAATGAATAGCTTGATTTTAAAAAAAAATTTCTTAATGGAATGTTGCTCAAAAGAGGAAAAGTATTTCATAGTTGGAATTGCTGAACATTTCTTTAAAATGGGGAAATTGGGCAAGATAATTTTTAATATCCTCTAAATTTCATTGGTTCTATATAATTCCAAGGAATATCCCAGGGAGAAAAATATTCAGTGTTGGGGAAGCCATTTGTGTACAGAAAGGCAAATATGTAGCAAGGCTAGCCCTATCTATAGTTTTCTTCTTGTTATCAGGTTTCCTAATCTTTTCCTGCTTAGCTTCTTTCTTATTTTACTTAATCTTTAAAGGTTTCTCCCTCTACTCTTTCTTTTCTATTCCCCCAATGCAGCACTTAACAGAAATTACAGCGAGCTTCCAGTTAGGATGGTTTTTGGAAGAGGAGCTCAACCTACTTACTATAACTGCATATCTAGAACTAGAATTTCTTGCAAGTCATGCTTTTGAAAATTAGAGATTACTTACATTTTAAAATTATGTGAGTTTTCCATATAAAAAATCAATAGACTATCATAAATGAAGAACAAGATCCTTCTTTGTGGTCCCACAGTTCTCAATTTGCTTCAGATGTTGCAAACACAAAATGGAAACTTTAAAAAGAAAATACATTTCTATCTCACCCAGCATGAGAGCAACATGTCACAATAATACAGCTACTGTATTCCTACTTCAGAACTTCCATACAGGGAGAATGATGATGAAGGATGGAAATGTAATTCAGTAGCTTAGGTAAGTGTCGCCAGCCTCTTCCCAGGGCAGCATATTCAGCTCATTACTAAGCATGCTCTTAGTTGAGTGTATCCTGCACATGCTCTTGTATGGTAAAAAAAAGGAAAGCTTTATCCAGACGTGTGTGCCGCACACTGTACACAACATGGGCACATTGCAGAATGCTGGCCAAAATGTGCCCACTAAGACTCCTAACGAATGAATCATGAATCAGGGTGACTTGAGAGCCAAATGTTTAATGTGGAACTGAGACAAAAATGTCCAGGCTCTTTGCCATATGGGGGAAAAAAGACTGCAAATTCTTACTCTTTTTTGATTAGCATCCTAAGAAGGTCTAGTTCATTTCAACACTTAGTTTTTGGAGGTGTATTCTAAGGAGATGCCATTTTTGTTTAAGTTCACAATGAGAAAGTCTATATGGACTAGAGGTTTGGCTCCAGGGATTGCCAGATTTCAGTCTCATAGCCAGTTAATTAGTGGATATAGTTTCCTCATTCTTTGACAACTCTTCCAATTTTTATAATGTATCTGTGGACAGAATTCTCAGGATGATGAAATTCCAAGACTTTCCAGGTATTCAATAATGATGGTGTGTATTTTCTAGGGAAACATTAAAAGGATGTGTTTCTGGTATTGTCTAAAAATGGTAATATATTCATGGCATTTGATTAGAAATGGTTTTTTTCAGAGGGAACAAGTTTTGGTGTGTAGGCCTGGCTTAATATTTGGCAGGAAGTTACATTAATTTTAATATTCTAATTCAAGAAATTACTTGACATGTTGAACCATTTCCTTCTAAAAGAGTTGACTAAGATAAAAATCTTTCATATACAGGATGCTTTCCTTTAGGACTGTATGTCTAAGACTTCATTCTGATTAGCTGAAAAAAGCAATAATTACAAATCAAGGTGTACATGAATACTTTAATATAGAGGAAATATGGTGTAGCGGCGCAGAGGTCCTCAAACTTTTTAAATAGGGGGCCAGTTCACTGTCCCTCAGACCGTTGGAGGGCCAGACTATAGTAAAAACAAAAACTTTGTTTTGTTGGCATTTAAATAAAGGAACTTCATAGCCCTGGGTGAGGGGTTAAACGTCCTGAGCTGCCACATCTGGCTTGCAGGCCGTAGTTTGAGGATCCCTGAGAGGATAGGAATTGTAATCAGAAAAACTATTGACAATAATCAATTACTGCAAGATCATGAGGGAACTTATAATGTCTCTGAATCTTAATTTGCTAATCTATAAAATGGGGAAAAATAACAAAACATGGAATAAATATTATTGTGTTTCCTAAGTATTTTCTATCAATACCTAGAACCATAGAAACTTAAGTTACTGAAAAATATTATTATATTCCATCATTATATTCTTTAATCCTTTCTAAGAAATTATAATCAAATTATGAGAGAGTTAGAACATACAGTTTAAGATTACAAATAATATAGATCAGCTAATGGTCTTATAGAAAGTAGAAAACTGGACTGATATAGGCCTAAAAAAAACCCCAAACCAAAACCCCAAAAAACCTTTCCTACTGACAAAGTCACAGGGATAAAGATAAGGCCCAAGATTTGATTAATATACAACTGTCTATTAGGAACTTCCCTGCACTAATGGACATCAGCACCTTTTCTGCAACTTAGTTTTAGACAGTTTCTTAAACCACTCAAATGTTAAGTGACTTGTCTAAGATTACATAGCCACTATAGGTCAGATATAAGGCTTGAATCCAGTTCTTCGTGGTGCTGAGGCCAACTCTTTGTCCACTATGAAAGGCCAAAGTATAGGTTGTCTTGATTGAACATCTCTCTAATCAGCTACTTACTACCTCACAAAGATATCCATTCAGCTTTTAAGCAGTTCTTTTCTTTGCAACTTCTTTATATTGCATGGAAATCTGCAACTGTTTTAAACTTTCAATCATAAGTTCACTGGACTGGAGTTAAGCAGAGTGAAAGTGATTTCTCTTACTCATGACAGCCAATATCAGTGCTTAAAAGCCATTGTGAAACTTAAATGGAGTTTTAGAAAGAATCCATCAGAATAATTCATATATCAATAGACCTTTTATAATGATATATTTCATCTCACAAAAGAGAATGTTCTGGGCCTAATGCTAAACACCCTTGGGGTAGGGAGGCAGGAACATGGAAAAGAAGGGTAACAAGGGAAGGATACAATCACATCAGTTGAATGGTATGCTGTCTTCATGCCAGGAATCAAGAAGAAGGAGAATCAGATCTTTGACAATTTAACTCAAGAAGGGAAGGGAAGAAAAAGGAAGAGCAAAAGCATTTATCTTGCACCTACTATATGCTATGCACTGCACTAATTTCTTTTAAAAATATCTCTTTTGATGCTTGCAGCAATCCTTGAAGGTAAGCAGTATTATTATAATAAATTTTATGTTGAGGAAACTCAGGCAAACTGTGGTTAAGCTGACTTGCTTAAGGTCATACAACTTGAAAGTATTTCATTCCAGATTTGAACTCAGGTCTTTCTGACTCTAATTTCAGCACTCTATCCACTATATCATAAGCTGCTTAATATTAGAACACACCCATCTTTGCTCAGCTCTGCTTCAGTGTTTCTAGTCAGTATGCAACATTATTCCAGGTTACCATTATCTTAATAAGGTTACATCAGCCTGCCAAAGATTATAAGTTACTTCACCTTCACTTCTTGTAACTCCTACCTCTCATCAAGTCTCAGCTCAATAAAAACATTTGTCTAGAAACCTTTCCTCATTTTCCCCATTTTCTTAGTACCCTTTTCATTATGCATTGAGCTTCATATATATTATTATATATCAACAAACATGCTCTGTCCTTCCAGTTGAATGAAAGCTCTTTATGTTCAGGGACTTTCCCACTTTAGTATCTATTTCTCTAGTACTTGGTATCTAGTAATTGTTTATTATGTTTTTGTTGGTTCAGTCCTTTGAGTTCTACACAACTCTTCATGACCCTATTTGGGGTTTTCTTGGCAAAGATCCTAGAATGCTTTGCTATTTCATTCTCCAGCTCATTTTACATATGAGGAATTGAAGGAGATAGCATTAGGTGACTTGCCAATGTCTCACAGTTAATAAAATCTCTGAGGCCAAATTTGAACTCTAGAAGAGATTCTTCCTGACTTTAGGCCTGAAGACCACCATGTCATCTAACTGCCCCAAATGCTTCCTATAAAGGGTCTCAAAAGTCTTAGTGCAATTTTAAACTGTTAAAGCTTTAGATTGCACCAAGATTTTTTGAATTTTTTATATTTTCTTGCTGATTGATCAATTTATCAAAAGGATATGTTCCTATTTGGGATCATTTAGTTGATTCCATATTTCTGTTATCACAGAATAAGGAGTATAATCTTTGACTATGGAGTTTTTCAGAAAATGATAGCATAAAGGTGTTAAAGGTGTTAAAGGTTATAGGATAAAGGTCAAATGTACAGAACCAAAGCAATCAGCTCCAAGTTAGACTTATAAGTCCCAGAGTTCTTGGGGTTTGGGTCACAGTTCTTTCAATATTTTAAGGTATTTCACTTGGTCTTCATTGGCCTTTATTTCTGGTTAAGCTTTTCACTCACACCCTCCAGTTCCTTCAAATGGATCTCATAAGTCATTGCTTTCATTACTTTTTTCATTTTTGTGACCCTTATCTGGGAAAGCTAAAATTTTATAATGGTCCTCTAAAAAAGTATAGCCCAGAACTGAATGATATTTTAATAATGGTCTGATCAGGCCAGGAATGATTGCTTCCCTTGTTACAAACATTGTGATAGACATCTTCAAAGTACTGGAAAGAGTACCACAATTATATTCAGAAAAGTTAGATTTGAATCCCAGCTCTGCTATTCACTGCCTAGTGATCACAGATTTCTTTGAGATTGTTTTCTCATCTATGAAATGGGGATAATAATATTTACACTGATTTCTTCAAAGGATTTTTAAAATTTTAATTTTATTTATTTAATATTTTTCATGAATTTCATTCAAAAATAATTTTTTACATTTGTTTTTAAGATTTTTGAGTTCTATATTTTCTTCCTTAACCTCACTCACAATTAAGAAACCACATATGAAGTTATGCAAAACATTTCCATAAAAGTCAAATTGTGAAAGAAAACGTAGATCTCCCACTCTAATGAAAATAAAAACCCTTAGGAAAAAATTAAGTTAAAAAGAGAGAGATAGAATGCTTCAATCTATACCCAGACACAATCAGTTGCTTCTCTGGGTATGGATAGGATATTTCATCATAAGTCCTTCAGAGTATCATGGATGATTGTACTCATGAGAATAGCAAAGTCATTTACAGATAGCTATCCAGAACATTGCTACTTTGTATGTGGTACATTTCACTAAGTTTATGGAGGACTTTCCAGGTTTTTTTTTTTTCCCTAAGAGCATCCTTCTCAACATTTACCAAAGAATGATAATATTCTATTACAAATACATACCACAGTTTATTGAGCCATTCCTCAACTGATGGGAGTTCCCTCAATTTCTTTTTTTTTTTTTTGCCCTGAGAAGAGAGCTACTATGAAAATTTTAGTAACATATAGTTCATTTTCCTTTTTTTCCCCCTGAATTTCTTTTGATATTCATGTCTAGTAGTGGTTGTGATAGGTCAAAGGATATGCATGAATTTACAATCTTTTGGGTACAGATTATATCTTTGATCATTTATCAATTGGAGTATGGCTCTTTTTTTCTTTTCTTTTTTTAAAATACATTTAGCTCATTTATCTCTATGTCTGAGAAATGAGGCCTTATCAGAGACACTTGTTTTGAAAATTTTTTTATACAATTACTTTTGCTAATTGTATTTCCCCCATTTAGTCTATTTTCTTTTATCCTGTCCCTCCTCAAAAGTCGTACTGACCACTCCCTCCCCCAATATGCTCTTTCTTTTGTCACCCACCTTCCCCTCCCATATTCAATCCCCCTTCTCTTTTTCTGGAGGGTAAGACAGATTTCTATATCCATACTGACTATGTTTAACATTTCCTAATTGAACCAATTCTGATGAGAATAAGATTAACTTACTCCCTTTCTGCTCCCCCTCTTCCCCTGCACTATCACACCTTTTTCTTGTCTCTTTTTTATGGCAGGTAATTTGCACTATTCCATTTCTCCCTTTTCCTTTCTACCAGTACTTACTTCTTTTACCCCTTAGTTTTATCACTTAAAAAATATAAATATCATCCCTTCATATTCAACTCAGACCTGTGTTCTCCATCTATATATACTTCTAACTGCCATAACAATGAGAAAATTCTAATGAGTCACAAGTATCATCCTCCCATGTGGGAATGTAAACAGGTAAATCTTATTCAGTCCCTTATGGTATCACTTTCTTGATTACCTCCTTATGCTTCTCCAGAGTCCTATATTTGAAAATCAAATTTCCATTCAGTTCTGGTCTTTTCATCATGAATGCTTGAAAATCCTCTATTTTATTGTTTGATTACCTTTTCCTCTTCAGAGGATTTTTGCAAGCATTATTATCTAAGCTAAAGAGCAACAAATAAGCATCAATGATTAATGACTCTTTAACTTATATTAGCTTTTTTTTTTTTGTCAACCATATCATACTGTTTAATTGTATTACATTTCCAAGGTCCACTAAAACTCTAATCATTTATAATTAAAGTAATATTTAATTGAATTTGTATTAGCCTCTATTTTGAGTTTTTCAACATAATTCAATTCACAAACATTTATTAGCCATCTATTGTATGCAGAGCATTATGCTGGGTCCTGAAGGTAATATTAAGTTTATTATTATTAAACAAAAACCCTTTTCCTCATGGAACATATAGTCTAATGGAAAGGAAAGAATATATATATATATGTATGTATATACATATATATGCATACATATATGAAATGAGGTGATAATACATGATATATAAGTTAATAGGGCAGTAATATAAGTTGCTTTTTCAAGGCTAGAAGAAATTAATTATCAAATGAGTGGAATGTTTTATATTTTTCTCAAAATTACTATTTTTTTATTAGATTCAAAAGCTGCACCAACAAAGCCAAAAACTGAAAAGATCCTATCAAACGGGAAGATCCTGGTGATAAATTGTAATGTTTGCCAGTTGTTTGGCCTAGTTGCTCATCAGCAGCAGATTGGTGTCAGGGTAATGACTTTTTTGGTTTTAGTAACTCTTGGATACTTTCTAACTTGTTATGGAGATATTATAGTTTCTGTTTGTGGAGGGAGTGCCCATAGTCATAAAATCACAGATACTTAAAGTATAGAATTCTATTGTACCCATTGTTTTAATGTGTAAAAATGTGTAAACTCAATGTGTTTGAGTTTACTTAATGTGTAAACTAAAATGTTTCACTCTTACTACTATTGTTCCATGCCTGTGATATTTGAATAGTATAGCAGTACCATGCTAGAAAACTGAATCTCTTCCATTTGAATTGTCTTAGGAAGAGTCTGAAGATCACATGGCATGATAACAAAGCAGACACTGAAGCTCTTTCTTGAATTAAACTGCCAAGAATTCAAATTCTATTACAGAGAGTACAACTCCACTGGACTGGCAACAATGTTAAACTGCCAAATGTACATTTACCAAAAAGACTATTTTACTGAGAACTTACTCTAGGGCAAGCACTCATATGGTAGTCAGAAAAAGTGATACAAGAACACTCTCAAGATCTCTCTTTTAAAAAATATTTAATATTTTGTCTTTCCTCAGTTACATGTAAAAACAATTTTTAACATTCATTTTTAAAACTTTTGAGTTCTAGGTTCTTTCCTTTCCTCTCTGCTCCATTCCCCACTGAGAATGCAAACAATTCAATATAGGTTATACAGGTGTAGTTATGTTGTGAAAGAAAACATAGTCAAGGTCTTTCTTAAGAACTTTAGAATTTATTGCATGATATGGGAGACACTGATGAAGATCACCCAGTGTGGTGAAGCCTTCTCAGAGAAGGTTCTGTGCTCTATGAGCAAAAAAGAATCAAAGTAGCCCAAGAGAAACTCGAAATGCACAAAAATTAGAGAATCCATCCCAAATGTTCATATGAGCTGTTTGTGCCTGACCTGAGCATTTTGAATTTGTATTGGTCTGATCAGCCACAACTGGACACATTAATTTAACCCCAACATAATGATCTCATTTTGGTCCTTTTTGAAAATGAAAGAGGACAACCAGTATCCACAACAAAAACTTATTTGGCAATTTCAAGCCCTTCCTAACTTGACTCCAATCTTCTTTTACCACCTTATTATACATTACTCCCATTCATATACTCTCTTATACAAAACTGGCCTTGCTTTTCCTCACATGTTACTCTACATTTCCTATCTCCTTGACTTTTTACAGATTTCTCTCCAAAATGGGACATACTTCAGTCTCATTCTTAAAATCCATCATTTTCTTAAAAATTCAACTCAAATTCTACTTCACCAAAAAGCTTTTACTGATTTTCCCTCAAATCTCTTAAATTTATTATATATATATATATATATATATATATATATATATTAACTTTGTATATAATTTCTTGTATACATGTATATTACATGTGTCTCCCTTACAAGATCTAAATTCTTAGAAGGTAGAGGATATTTCATTTTTGGTACTTATTATCATGCCTGGCACATGGCAGGTGCTTAATAAAAACTTGTTGATTCATTGAATAAGTGTTTGATAAATCTAAATAAACTTAGCTCCTTTCTTCTGAGCATTTATTAAATATTAATTTTTTTCATTTAAAATTTTTTTATTTTGAAAAAAAATTTCTTTACAACATTATCCCTTGCACTCACTTCTGTTCCGACTTTATCCCTCCCTTCCTCTACCCCCTCCTTCAGATGGCAAGCAGTTCTATACATGTTGAATATGTCACAGTATATCCTAGAATGGAACAGTTCTCTTGTTTCACAGGAAGAATTGGATTCAAAAGGTAAAAATAACCCAGGAAGAAAAGCAAAAATGCAAACAGTTTACATTCATTTCCCAGTGTTCTTTCTTTGGGTGTAGCTGCTTCTGTCCATCATTGATCAACTGAAACTGAATTAGATCTTTTCTTTGTGGAAAAAATCCACTTCTGTCAGAATACATCCTCATAAAGTATCATTGTTGAAGTAAATAATGATCTCCTGGTTCTGCTCATTTCACTTAGCATCAGTTCATGTAAGTCTCTCCAAGACTCTCTGTATTCATCCTGCTGGTCATTTCTTACACAACAATAATATTCCATAACATTCACATACCAAAGTTTACCCAACCATTCTCCAATTGATGGGCATCCATTCATTTTCCAATTTCTAGACACTACAAACAAGGCTGCCACAAACATTTTGGCACATATAGGTCTCTTTCCCTTCTTTAGTATCTCTTTGGGGTATAAGCCCAGTAGTAACACTGCTGGACCAAAGGGTATGCATAGTTTGATAACGTTTTGGGCATGATTCCAGATTGCTCTCCAGAATGGTTGGATTCGTTTACAACTCCAGCAACAATGCATCAGTGTACCAGTTTTCCTGAATCCCCTCCAATATTCATCATTATTTTTTCCTGTCATTTTAGCCAATCTCAGAGTTGTCTTAATTTGCATTTTTCTGGTCAATAGTGATTTAGAACACTCTTTCATATGAGTGGAAATTGTTTCAATTTCATCATCTGAAAATTGTCTGTTCATATACTTTGACCATTTATCAATTAGAGAATGGCTTGATTTCTTATAAATTTGAGTCAATTCTCTATATATTTTGGAAATGAGGTCTTTATCAGAACCTTTGTGAAAATGTTTTCCCAGTTTGTTGCTTCCCTTCTAATCTTGTTCGCATTAGTTTTGTTTGTACAAAGGCTTTTTAATTTGATATAATCAAAATTTTCTATTTTGTGATCGATAACGATCTCTAGTTCATCTTTGGTCACAAATTTCTTCCTCCTCCACAAGTCTGAGAGATAAACTATCCTATGTTCATCTAATTTATTTATAATCTCTTTCTTTATGCCTCAATCATGGACCCATTTTGATCTTATCTTGGTATATGGTGTTAAGTGTGGGTCCATGCCTAATTTCTGCCATACTAATTTTCAGTTTTCCCAGCATTGTCAAATAATGAATTCTTATCCCAAAAGTTAGGATCTTTGGGTTTGCTTAGTTAGCAACTAGATTGCTATAGTTGACTATTTTGTCTTGTGAACCTAACCTATTCCATTGATCAACTAATCTATTTCTTAGCCAATACCAAATAGTTTTTGGTGACTGCTGCTTTATAATATAGTTTTAAATCAGGTACAGCTAGGCCACCTTTATCTGATTTTTTTTTTAATTCCCTTGAAAGTCTCCACCTTTTGTTCTTCCATATGAATTTTGTTGTTATTTTTCCTAGATCATTAAAATATTTTCTTGGAAGTCTGGTATAGCACTAAATAAATTAGTTTAGGGAGTATTGTCATCTTTATTATATTTGCTCAGCCTATCCAGGAGCACTTAATATTTTTCCTATTATTTAAATCTGACTTCATTTGTGTGGAAAGTTTTTTTTTTTTTTGTAATTTTGCTCATATAATTCCTGACTTTCCTTTGGTAGATAGAGTCCCAAATATTTTATGCTATTCGACAGTTATTTTGAATGAAATTTCTCTTTGTATCTCTTGCTGTTGGATTTTGTTGGTGATGTATAAAAATGCTGAGGATTTATGGGATTTATTTTGTATCCTGCAACTTTGCTAAAGTTATGAATTATTTCTAATAGCTTTTTAGTAGAATCTCTTTCTAAGTATACTATCATATCATCTGCAAAGAGTGATAGTTTGGTTTCCTCGTTACCTACTCTAATTCCTTTAATCTCTTTCTTGACTCTTATTGCCGAGGCTAGTGTTTCTAATACAATATTGATTAATGATGGTGATAGTGGGTAACCATGCTTCACTCCAGATCTTACTGGGAAAGGTTCCAGTTTTTCTCCATTGCATATGATGCTTACTCATGGTTTAAATATCTGCTCCTAACTATTTTAAGGAAAAGTCCATTTATTGCCTATCCTCTCAAGTGTTTTTATTAGAAATGCTTGTTGGATTTTATCAAATGCTTTTTCTGCATCTATTGAGATGATCATATGCTTTTTGTTAGTTTGGTTATTGATATAGTCAATTATGCTAATAGTTTTCTTTATGTTGAACCAGTCCTGCATTCCTGGTATAAATCCTACTTGGTCATAGTGTATTATCTGGGGATGATTTTCTGTAATCTTTTTGCTAATATTTTATTTAAGATTTTAGATCAATATTCATTAGGGAGATTGGTCTATAATTTTCTTTCTCTGTTTTCAACCTACCTAGTTTAGGTATCAGTACCATGTCTGTATCATAAAAGGAATTTGGTAGGACTCCTTCATTCCCTATTTTTTAAAATAGCTTATGTATCATTGGGGCTAATTGTTCTTTAAATGTTTGGTAGAATTCACATGTAAATCCATCTGGTCCTGGGGATTTTTTCTTAGGGAGTTGGTTAATAGCTTGTTCTATTTCTTTTTCTGAAATGGGACTATTTAAGCAATTTACTTCCTCCTCAGTTAATCTGGGAAGCCTATATTTTTGGAGGTAGTCATCCATTTCACTTAGGTTATCAAATTTATTGGCATAAAATTGGGCAAAGTAACTCCTTATTATTGCTCTAATTTCTTCTTCACTGGTGGAAAGTTCTCCCTTTTCATTTTTAAGACTAACAATTTGATTTTCCTCTTTTTTTTTAAATCAGATTTACCAAAGATTTATCTATTTTATTGTTTTTTTCATAAAACCAACTCTTAGTTTTATTTATTAATTCAATAGTTTTTTTTACTTTTAATATTATAATAATAGTCATTTAGGAAATATTATTAATTTCTCCTTTTAATTTTAGAATTTCAAGCTTAGTATTTGATTGGGGATTTTTAATTTGATCTTTTTCTAGCTTTTTAAGTTGCAACCACAGTTCATTGATCTTTTCTTTCTCTATTTTATTAAAGTAAGCCTCTAAAGATATAAAATTTCCCTTTATTACTGCTTTGGCTGCATCCCAAAAATTTTGGTATGATGTCTCATCATTGTCATTATCTTAAGTGAAATTATTGTGTCTATAATTTGCTATTTCACCCAATCATTCTTTAAGATGAGATTATTTAGTATCCAATTCCTTTTTGGTTTATTTACACCTAACTTTTTGTTGAAGTAGTTTTTACTGCCTTTTGGTCTGAAAAGAAAGCATTTAGTATTTCTGCCTTCCTGCATTTAATTTTGAGGTCTTTAAGTCCTAATATATAGTCAATTTTTGAATAGGTTCCATGGACTGCTCAGAAGAAAGTATATTCCTTTCTGTCTCCATTCAGTTTGCTCCAAAGATCTATCATATCTAATTTTTCTAATATTGTATTTCCCTCTTTAATTTCTTTCTTATTTATTTTGTGGTTTGATTTGTCTAATTCTGAGAGTGCAAGGTTGATATCTCCCACTATTACAGTTTTGCTGTCTATTTCTTCTTGCAACTCTCTTAACTTCTCCTTTGGGAACTAAGATGCTATACCATGTGGTGCATATATGTTTAATATTGATATAGCTTCATTGTCTATAGTACCCTTTAGCAAGATATAGTTTCCTTCCTTATCTCTTTTGATTAGATCAATTTTTGCTTTTGCTTGATCTGAGATAAAAATGGCTACCCCTGCTTTCTTGACTTCACCTGAAGCATAATAGAATCTGCTCCAGCCTTTTACCTTTACTCTATGTATCTCCCTATTTTAAATGTGTTTCCTGTAAACAGCATATTGTAGGGTTCTAGCTTTTGATCCACTCTGCTATCTGCCTCCGCTTTATGGGAGAGTTCATCTCATTCACAATTATGGTTAAAATGACCAATTCTGTATTTCTTGGCATCCTTATATCCCCAGATTATGCTTTTCTTTTTCTTGCTCCTCCCTTACCCCCTTCTGTAGTATTAAACTTATTGGTCCCACTTGCGTCACACAGCTCTCCCTCTTTAGGACCCCTGCCTCCTCCCTTTGAATCCCTTTCCCTTTCTTGTATTCTTCCCTTATTACTCTTTTTCCTTTTCCCTTTTCCTCTGCCACTTTTTAATGAGGTGAGAGAAGATACTCTGTAACACAAATATGTTAATTATTTCCTCTTAGAGCCAACTCTGATGAGAGTAAGATTCAACACAGTGTTCCTCCCCCTCTCTAATTTCCCTCAGATATGATAGATTTTCTTTGCCTCATCAGGGGATGTAGTTTTCCTCTTTTTATCTCCCCTTTTCCCTTTTTCTGTCACTAAACCCTTTCCATTTCTACTTCCCTTTTTTATGTTATATCAGTAAAATCAAATTATACATCTGGTTTTTATGTATATCCACAACAGAAATACAGTTCTCAAGAGTTCCTTTTACCTTTTTCTACTTCTCTTGAGTCCTGTGGTTGGAGATCAATTTTTTGTTTAAATCTGTTTTTTTCCTTAAAAACAAATGGAATTCCTCTGTTTCATTAAATGTCCATCTTCTTCCATGGGAAAAAAATGCTCAGCTTAGCTGGGTAGTTTATTCTTGGCTGCAATCCAAGTTCTTTTGCCTTTTGGAATATCAGATTCCAGGCCCTTTGATCCTTTAATGTTGAGGCAGCCAGATCTTGAGTGATCCTTATTGTGGCACCTTGGTATTTGAATTGTTTTTTTCCTGGATGCTTGTAATATTTTTTCTTTAGTCTGAAAATTCTGAAATTTGGCTAAAATATTCCTTGGAATCTTTATTTTAGGGTCTTTTTCAGAAGGTGTTCGATGAATTCTTTTAATGCCTATTTTACCTTCCTGTTCTAATACTTCTGGACAGTTCTCTTTGATGATTTCATGTAAAATAATATCTAGGCTCTTTTTTTCAACATAATTTTTGGGTAGTCCAATGATCCTCAGGTCATCTCCCCTAGATCTATTTTCCAGGTCTGTTGTTTTTTCAAGTAAATATTTGACATTTTTTTCCAATCTTTTTTTTTTTTTTTTTTTTTTGGTTTTTCTTGACTGATTCTTGATGTCTCAATGAATCAGTCATTTCTATTTGTTCAGTTCTGATTTTTAGTAAGTTATTTTCCTCAGTAGCTTTTTTTACTTCTTTTTGTATATGTCCAATTGAGTTTTTAAATGAATTGTTTTGCTCTATGGAATTTTTTTCCATTTCACTATTTTTTTTAGTGAGTTATTTTTTGTTTTCAATTCATAAATTCTGTGTCCCTGCAATTTTTGGGAGTTTTTTACCTTTTCCAATTCACATTTCAGGAAGTTCTTGCTCTTTTCCATAGCTTCTCTTTCTTTTCCCCATTTTTCTTCTAGTTCTCTTTTCCGGTTTTTAATAGTCTCTTCTAGAAGAGCCTTTTGTATTAGGGACTAACAATTGTCTGGAGACTGTCTGCTATTAGTTTCCTTGGGGTTGAAAAGCTGCTCTCTTTCTGTATAGAAGCTATCAATTATCCTTTTGATTTTTTTTACTAATTTTTTAAAGCCTGTAGGGTCTGCCTTCAGTGCCAAGAGGTTACCAGCTTCCTCTACAGAGCAGTGATAGGTGTGTGGACCGGTAATTGTCTTGCAAACCGGCTACAAAGAGCAGAGAGGTACTGGAGTGCTCTGGGAAAGAGTTCCCCACCCAGAAATAACTCAGGTCCGCAGAGCTGAGCTGGGAAAGTGTCCTGCAAAGAACCCTGCTCAGCATCTAGCCCCAGGGCCATTTATGGTGAATTCACTATTGAAAGTAAGACTCAATTTTTGGTGGTCTAAATGTGTGATCCAGATGCATTTAGTGTGCCTTTTGCTTGAAAGAGCTCTTCCCATCCAACTGTGGTTTGCTTCTGTTTGGATTGTTGGTAAGAGTTCGGACCATAAGATTAAAAAACAAAGCCTTGGGATACACAGAGGCTCCATATTTTCTACAATCTTCATTTAAATGTGTTGAGAAAACTTCAGAATATGAAATTATTTTCAATCATAACTGGAAAGATACCAAGATGCTTAATCTGTTTCTCTCTACCACTTAGTGATAGTCATTTAGGAAAATGTTAAAAAATAACTTCCAGGAAAACAAAATTTTTCAAATGGAAAAAAATAATCATTTGATATCATGTTGATGGTCAATAAAAAGATGTGTATGATAAAGTACTTCCATCATTCAGAAAGAATTTGAGGTTTAGACCAGGAATTGTAGGTGATTTGGGATATTTATGAAATAAGCAAAGTTCTGATACACAACCCCCTTCAGACTGTTAATTTGAAATATGGTAATGTTATCTCCAGCTGCAAAGATATAAAATAAATTGAAGTCAGGACATAAAATTTTAAGAGCATACTCACAGAAGAATAAAACTTTCAAAGTGGCATAAAAATATGAATTGTCCTCAATGGAGACTTTCCTTGGACATTCTTCTCTCTTTGGATTCTCTCTTAGAAGCTCAAACTTTACAAATTCAGTCAGGATATATAGGAGGCAAAAAGGATTCTGTTGTGAAAAGTGTTATCAGCTGGTCCAAATGCTAAAAGCAGCCTTTAAAATATATTTTAAGTCTCAAATGTTTCATTCTATGCTTTACTTCATTTCTTTTATCCATCTTTGATAATATGTCTATACTAAACATTTCCAAAAATCCATCTTCATTTAAGTCTTTACCTCTTAGCAATTACATTCCTAAAATATCTGATCTCTAATTTTATGTTATTGGGATTACCTGAAAACAAAAATGTAGAATACAGAATTATTTTGGTTGATACTAGTACTTAGGGAAATCCTAAATAAGAAATTTAAGTAGACAAAATTGAATATTTTGCATTTAGGATTGCATGTCATAGTATGAATATTCACATGAGGAAATCCAGGAAACAGAAGGAGGAAATACCAATGGACACACTCTTCAGGAAGATCAAGAAGACAGAAACAGCAGCAATATTGATATTAAAAGCCACTTAAATGGGAAAAAAGAGGAAAAGGAGGGTAAATGAAGAGATTGGGAAACATTATAAACCAGGAACATAGGTAAGATTAGCAATGATATAAGAGTTCAATTAGCTGGAAAAGTAGTATAACTCTCACTATATGAAGGGCAGAACAGTTAGCAATTTTTTAAATAATATTTTCCTTTCCCAAAGACATAGATAGATAGTTTTCAATATTTATTTTGTAAAACTTTGTGTTCCAAAATTTTCCCCTCTTTCCCTTACTTCCTTCCTCCCTAAGATAGCAAAAAATCTGATATAGGTTAAGTATGTGCAATTCTTTTAAGCATATTTCCATATTTGTCATACTGTGCAAGAAAAAGCATATCAAAAGGGAAAAAACCATGAGGAAGAAAAAGAAAATGACTGGACAAATAACAAAAAAAAATAAAAATACTATATACTTCAATCCTCATTCAATAGTTTCTCTCTCTCTCTCTCTCTCTCTCTCTCTCTCTCTCTCTCTCTCTCTCTCTCTTTCTCTCTGTCTCTGTGCTGATGGCATTTCTTTTCCCAAGTCTATTGGAATTAACCACTAGTAATTTCTTTACATGCCTTAATGATAATTTCAAAATATTAAGCAACAAATGAACAAAACTTCTGTTTTGTATTAAATTCTTGCTGAGGAGAAGTTTGTTGCTGGCCTGAAAACAAGGCATTTTAAAAACAATAATATTTTATCTCCTTCCCATTCCACATAAAGACAATTTTTAACATTCATAAAAAAAATTTTTGTTCCAAATATTTTCCCTACCCCCTCACCTCTCCTTTTCCGAAGATGGTAAGCAATTTGATGTAGGTTACACATTTCAATGAAGTAAAACATATTATTCCAGTTGTTGTGAAGGAAGATACAGACCCAAAGAGGGGAAAACATGAAAAAAAAAATACCCCCAAAAGGGGGAAAATAGTATGCTTTGATCTTTATTCAGACTCCATCAGTTCTTTCTTTGAGGCAGATCCAAATGAGAATAAAGTTGAAGTGAATCTTCAATCCTGAACTTTATGTCTTTCCAGGTTTTTTACATATCTTCATGTGAAATAATTTACCACATTTTACATTTCTCTTCCTTCATCTCCTGGTACAATCCTCTTTTTCACTCCTTATTTTTTTAAAAACATTAGCACTTTTCAGGAGTGAAACAAGGTTGCCCACTATCACTATTATTATTCAATATTGTATTAGAAATGCTAGCTTAGGCAATAAGAGATTAAAAAAAAGATTAAAGGAATTAGAATAGGTAATGAGGAAACCAAATTATCACTCCTTGCAGAGTGATACTTAGAGAATGCCAGAGATTTTACTAAAAAGTTATTAGAAATAACCCACAACTTTAACAAAGCAAGATACAAAATAAATTCACATAAATCCTCAGCATTTTTATACATCACTAACAAAATCCAACATCAAGAGATATAAAGAGAAATTCCATTTAAAATAATTGTCGATAGTATAAAATATTTGGGAATCTATCTGCCAAGGGAAAGTCAGGAACTATATGAGCAAAACTACAAAACACTTTCCACACAAATAAAGTCAGATCTAAACAACTGGAAAATATTAAGTGCTCTTGGATAGGTCGAACGAATATAATAAAGATGACAATACAACCCAAACTAATCTATTTATTTAGTGCTATATAAATCAGATTCCCAAGAAACTATTTTAATGAGCTAGAAAAAATAACACAAAATTCATCTGAAAGAACAAAAGGTCAAGAATTTCAAGAGAACCAATGAAAAAAAATCAAATGAAGGTGGCCTAGCTGTACCTGATCTAAAACTATATTATAAATCAGCAGTCACCAAAACCATTTGGTGGCTAAGAAATAAACTAGTTAATCATTGGAATAGGTTAGGTTCACAGGACAAAATAGTCAATAACTATAGCAATCTAGTGTTTGACAAACCCAAAGACCTCAACTTTTAGGATAAGAATTCACTATTTAACAAAGACTGCTGGGAAAATTGGAAATTAGTATGGCAGAAACTAGGCATTGAACTATACTTAACACTGTACACCAAAATAAGGTCAAAATGGGTTCGTGATTTAGGCATAAAGAATGAGATTATAAATAAATTAAAAGAACATAGGATAGTTTACTTCTCAGATTTGTGGAGGAGGAAGGAATTTGTGACCAAAGAACTAGAGATCATTACTGATCACAAAATAGAAAATTTCTATTCTATCAAGTTAAAAAGCTTTTGTACAAACAAAACTAATGCAGAAAAAATTAGAAGGGAAGCAATAAACTGGGAAAACATTTTTATAGTTAAAGGTTCTGACAAAGGCCTCATTTCCAAAATATATACAGAATTGACTCTAATTTATAAGAAATCAAGCCATTATCCAATTGATAAATGGTCAAAGGATATGAACAATTTTCAGATGAAGAAATTGAAACTATTTCTAGCCATATGAAAAGGTATTACAAATCATTATTGATCATAGAAATGCAAATTAAGACAACTCTGAAATACCACTACACACCTGTCAGATGGGCTAAGATGGCAGGAAAAGATAATGATCAATGTTGGAGGGGATGAGGGAAAACAGGGACACTGATACATTGTTGGTGGAATTGTGAACACATCCAGCCATTCTGGAGAGCAGTTTGGAACTATGCTCAAAAAGTTATCAAACTGTGCATACCCTTTGATCCAGCAGTGTTACTCCTGAGCATATATCCCAAAGAGATCTTAAAGAAGGGAAAGGGACCTGTATGTGCAAAAATGTTTGTGGCAGCCCTTTTCATAGAGGGTAGAAACTGGAAATTGAATGGCTGCCCATCAATTGGAAAATGGCTGAGTAAATTATTGTATATGAATGCTATGGAATATTTTTGTTCTCTAAGAAATGACCAGCAGGATGAATACAGAGAGGTTTGAAGAAACTTACACAAACTGATGCTAAGTGAAATGAGCAGAACCAGGAGGTCATTATACACGTCAACAACAATACTATATGGGGATCAATTCTGATGGAAGTGGCTGTCTTTGGCCAGGATCCAATTCAGTTCCAATTGATCAGTGATGAACAGAACCAGCTACACCTACAGAAAGAACCCTGGGAAATGAATGTGGACCACAACATAGCATTTGCACTCTTAAAAAAAAATCAGCACTTTTACCCACACTCTCAATCTAGGTAACCATCTAACTGACATAATAAGTGATGTGATTCTTAAGAGTTACAGGCATCTAGCTGTGTGAACCTGGACAAGTCTCTTAACCCCAAATGCCTCAGCAAAAAAAAAAAAAAAAAAAAAGTTACAGGTAGGAATATCTGTAGGAATATAAACAGTTTAATTTTGTTGAATTTTTTGTTTTCTTTTCCCTATTTATCTTTTTATGTTTCTTTTGAGTCTTGTATTTGAAACTGAATTTTCTGTTTATCTTTCATCTTTTCATCAGGAATACTTGAAAAGCTTCTATTTCATTGAAGGTCTTTTCCCTCCTCCCCCAATTAAGGATCATGTTCAATTTTGCTGCATATCTGATTATTGGTTATAATATAAGCTTCTTTGTCTCCCAGGAATATGATTCCAAACCCTCTGATTCTTTAATGTGGAAACTGCTAAGTCCAGTTTAGTCCTAACTGTGGCTAGTACTTGAATTGTTTCCTTCTTTTGCATGTAATATTTTCTCCTTGACCTGAGAATTCTGGAATTTGGTTATGCTATTCCTGGAATATTTCTTCTGGAGATCTCTTTCAGGAGATGATTCATGGATTTATAATCTCTGATTCTAAAACCTCAGGATAGTTATTTATTTATTAATTTTTACCATTTTTTGAAAGATACTATTCTCTTTCTCTTTCTTTCTATTTGTCTATCTCACTGTCTCTTTCTCTTCTCCCTCCTTTCTCTTTCTCTCATTATGGCTTTCAAGGTGTGCAAAAATTCTTAAATTATCTCTCCTGGATCTATTTTCCAGGTTAGGTATTTTTCCAATAAGATAGCTTACATTTTCTTCCTCTTTTTTTATCCTTTTATTTTTGTTTGATTGATTTTTGATGCTTCATAGAGTCATTAGTCTTCACTTAGCCAAATCTAATTTTTAATGATTTTCTATCCTTGTAAAGACAGAACACCTGTGAAATAAATACAATTTTGTTGGCATGAGAATTATGGTTGAATCTTAGGGTCCAGATGTGGCATTGAATAAGAGCAGCTTCTCAGGACTCTACATATTTAGGGATTTGGTCTACTAGTGCATGTCTTAGGAATGGATTTTATTACCTCCTCTGCCTGCAGTATAGCTCTAAATTGTGAAAGATGCATTTGGAGCCTTCACTTAATCTGGTGGAAAAAGTCACTATCCTCCAGACAAATCTCAGCCTATGCTCCAAATATCTGGATGAAAAGTCAACATGCCAAGCAAACTTTTTTTTTTTTTAATTTCCCAGGATTTGAATGTTTGGTACCTTGTAGGAAAAAAAAAAGTTGATTTTTTTTTTCAGGATGATTCATTAAAAAAAAAAAAAAAACCTTTTTATCCAGATGATTAGTAACATAAGCCCCTCATAATGAGAGAAGTCAAGAAGTGAGGAGGAAGTAGTTTTAAAAATGCAGTTTTCACTAGGTTTGATTGAAAAATATCTAAAATGAAGTATTAGTTTGGTTTTCCCATCCAGAACTAGAAGGAAATACAACTTTAATTTGTAAGGAGAAAGAGAGAATATATCTTTGGTGTGGAATTCTTATTTTTATTGTGTATTCTTATTATTGCTAATAATAACAATAATGCAGCTTTCATCTCAAATGAACTTTTAGCTTTACATAGGGCTATCATACTATTTATTTAAATAAAAGTAGCTATATGAGATTGTTGGTGGAATTGTGGATGCATCCAGCCATTCTGGAGAGCAATTTGGAACTATGCTCAAAAAATTATCAAAATGTGCATATCCTTTGAGCCAGCAGTATTACTACCGGGCTTATATTCCAACGAGATCTTAAAGAAAGGAAAGGGACTTGTATGTGCAAGAATTTTTGCGGCAGCCCTCTTTGTAGTGGCCAGAAACTGGAAACTGAGTGGATGCCCATCAATTGGAGAATGGCTGAATAAACTGTGGTATATGAATGGAATATTATTGTTCGGTAAGAAATGACCAACAGGATGATTTCAGAAAGGTCTGGAGAGACTTACACGAACTCATGCTGAGTGAAATGAGCAGGACCAGGAGATCATTATATACTTCAACAACAATACTATATGATGATCAATTCTGATGGATCTGGTCATCTTCAGCAATGAGATGAATCTAATCAGTTCCAATGGAGCAGTAATGAACTGAACTAACTATGCCCAACGAAAGAATTCTGGGAGATGATTAAGAACCATTACACTGAATTCCCAATCCCTATATTTTTATTTCCTTCACAGGCTAATTGTACAATATTTCAGAGTCCGATTCTTTTTGTACAGCAAAATATTGGTTTGGACATGTATACTTATTTTGTATTTAATTTATCCTTTAATATATTTAACATGTATTGGTCATCCTGCCATCTAGGGGAGGAAGTGGGGGGAAGGAGGGGAAAAATTAGAACAAAAAGTTTAGCAATTGTTAATGCTGTAAAATTACCCATGCATATAACTTGTAAATAAAAAGCTATTAAAAAAAAAAAAAGAAAGGTTAAGCTTGGCTTGAAAGAATGGTAATAACAATAGAAATAGGGAAAGCAAGACAAAGAGATGGTTTTGGCAGTGCCACTTTGTGGAAGATAAAATAAACTTCTGAGCTTTCAAAAAAAAAAAGTAGCTAGCTATATGGCACAGTGGATAGAGCATCAACTCTGAAGTTAGCAGGACCTGAATTCAAATCAAGCCTCAGACACTTAATACTTCCTAGCTGTGTGATCCTGAACTTAACCCCAATTGCCTCAGGAAAAAAAGTTACAGCCTTTCAAGAATCCATTGAGATATATAGAATATTACTATATTTTAAATTTGCAGATGAAATAAGGTCCACAGTCTAAATGACTGACTAATCTGTGATAGAGTCAGGACTCAAATTGAATTACTTAAAAACTGGATTCTGTACACTCCACTAGGTTGTTATCCTAGTATTTTTCCTTAATATTTCTAGTTTTAATTTGTGTATCCAATTGTTTGATTTTGGAAGAAAGCAAATGTTAGTTTTAGGCTTAGTTATTTTACTGTTTATCAGGTAATATTTGTGGAAGAAAATTCTGAATTGTTTCACATAAAGCTAATCAAAACAAACAAAAAACAAAAGATTTTCTTTAGCTAGTTTTTATATTTAATTTACTATTTAGTCAATTCTATTTCCCCCCTGAGGCAATTGGGGTTAAGTAACTTGCCCAAGGTCATATAGTTAGGAAGTGTTAAGTGTCTGAGGTCAAATTTGAACTCAGGTTCTCCTGAGTTCAAGGCTGGTATTCTATCCACAGTACCATGTAGCAGGCCCATCAATCCTAATTTTTAAGGATTTTTTTTCCTTCAGTGAATTTTTGTAAATATATACATATACATAGATATATTTCAATTTTTGTGCTTCCTTTACTAAGTTGTTGACTTTTTAATGATTTTATTGCATAACTCAATTTTTTCTACCTCTCTTTTTTATTTTTGAAATCTTTTTTGAGCTTTCAGGAGTTATCTGGGGGCCTGAGACCAATTTGTATTTCTTTTTGAGGCTTCACATATAGGTATTTTAACATTGTTTTCTGAATTTATGTTTTGATCTTCCCTGTCACTATAGTATTTCTGTGTTCAGGTTTTTTTTTTTTTTTTAATTTGTTTGTTTTATGTTTTACTCACTTTCCTGTTTGTTTCAGGACTTTTAAAACTGAATTCTTCTCCTAGTCTGGAAGAGGTATTGTCTCAATCTTCTTGTGCCAGAAACCAGAGACTAGGCCATTGGCCTATTGGATTGGGACCTTTAGATTTGTAGCTTACTTGATATGCTGGGATCACTGGGTCTATCAGCTCATTTGTTGTGCCAGAGGTTCCATGCTTCACAGTAGGTACACTTCTATTAGTATGTTGTGTCAGAGCTATAGGGCTTTGAATGATGGCCTGTACTAGAGCAAGGGGCCTCATACTGGCTTGCTCAGACACTGCCTGCACTGTGCTGTTCTGCCTTTTTACTCGAGTAAGACAGAACTTCTCTATCAACCTACTAAAATACATTGGACTAGAAAATAGTTTCACTCCATCATTTTGTGGATTCTGCTGCTCTAGAATTCATTTTGAGGCTTTACTTAAAGTTGTTTGAAAGGGAATTTGGGAGAAAATAAGTAAATCTCTTTTCTTGAAGAAAAAGCCTTTTCTTGGAGAAAGAGTAATGATTTTATTTAAAAATTTGTTGGGGCTAAGAGGTGATATAGTGGATAGAGCACCATCCCTGGGGTCAGAAGTATCTGACTTCAAATCTGGTTTCAGACATTTGACATTTACTAGCTGTGTGACCTTGGGAAAGAAATTTAGTCTCAATTACCTTGCCAAAAATGGTGAAGGAAGACAGAGATCTGATAGATGTCTATCACTTAGAAAAAATTCCAGAGGATCCAGATTATGGTTAAATGAGATTTTCACATGAAGACAAAAAGAAACTAATGAGAAAAAGAAAGAGTTATTTAGATATATACATGGTTACACAGGTTATTTATTGATCTACTTAGATTTTATTTCATTTTACTCATTCATTCAATTCATCATTTATTCACTTATTCACTTATTCATTCTACTCATTCATTCATTTAGACAACTCAAAGTACTCTTGCAACTAACTGACTCAGTCCTCCTACTGATTGGCATGAGAGCTTTGATTTGCTCATTCCCAGCCTGAGTCAGTTTATGTCTCTTTAGATACATTGACAATCCCCTGTTCTGGGAATTCCACATATTGGTCTTACATTTAATACAAATACTAAGTTGACTTTAACTGCAGTTTAGAACTCTCAAAATACCCTACCAGCTTCAACCTTCCTTGTAGGATGGGTTACAGGTATATGTCACCACATCTGATTTCTACTTAGATGAGAGAGAGAGAAAGAGAGAGAGAGAGAGAGAGAGAATGGAAACAAGTTAAAGATGGTTGAATGAAACAAAAAATAGTACATGAAGCCTTTCCTAATCCCTCTTAATTTTAGTACTGTCCCCCCTATTGATTATTTCCTATTAGTTATCTGTATAGATCATTTTTATTTTATTGTTCACATGATATCTCCTCTTTAGACTGAGATTATCGAAAACATATTTTTACTTTTTTTTTTTAACCTGTCTTTATATCTCTAACATTTGGCACAATGCCTGGCACATAGTAAGTACTTAATAAGTATTTATTGACTATCCAACTCATCTCTGGTGAGGAAGTCTAAAAATATAAAATTAAGGATTTAAAAATATATCAAAGAAAAGTAAAGGATGAAAGAAGAGATAGCAACATTATGGGATATAATATGCAACTAAATGGATTGAACTTTTCAACGTTTTTTTCCTTTTTTTTCCCTGTCTTGAAGGCAACAAAAAGACAGAAAGGAACATAAATGATTGATAAGATGTTGAAATTTAAGATCATTTGAAAGATATTCAAAGAAAACACAGCTTCTCTTAATGAGTTTCAATGATTAGAATAAAATAAACTGTATCCCAATCTATATGATCTTGGGTAAGTTATTTATTTTCCTGTGACTCTGTTTTCTCTTCTATGAAATGAGGATTGGACTTGGTTGCCTTTTTAAGGTCCCTTTCATTCTAAATTTGGTGATTCTATCATGCCACAGTTTGGAAACAGTGGAGTAACTAGTGAAGACAATTGCTGAGCCAACTGACTTTTGTAATCATTGAAAGTAATCTTTGGAAGATTGTGGAAAATGAGAGAAATGTCATAGGCCTAGAGAAAGTAGGTGATCTACTAATTTTTGTTTAAATATTTCTGTAAAATGCTTGTCTCTAAGTTTATTTCTATATCTGAAAAAAATCTAACATTTTTAAAGAATCAAAATGATTGAATCAAAAACAGATACTGAACTCATTTCATTTTTAAATCAGTTACCTAGATTTTAACAAAAACATTTAGACAAAGTGAGTTAGATCATAGGATAACAGGAGTCAAATATTGTTTAATGGCTGAAGATTAGTAATAAATGACTACACATCAATGTGGAAGGAAACCTCCAATGGAGAGCCCCACAGATATGTCCTTAGCCCTATACTCCTTAACATTTTCCCCCAGGAATTTAGAAGGCAGTATCAAGATTCAAAATAAGTTTAAAAATTCAAATTTTAAAAATTCAAAGTATTAAGCTGAATCTAAAAAAATATAATAGTATTAAAGATTAAAGCATACATATAATAAGGGCATGATGTCAGTGGAAGAGGGGAGATAAAAGGGAGAAGCAATATTTGAACATTGCAAATAATTAAGAAAAGGAAAACCACATACAACTTTATTACAATATGAATGGAAAGAATAAGCTTAAAAAAATAAAACAATGTTGAGTATGCTTTTAACAAATAATCATGGCTTCTGAGATGTGAAAATGTGCTTTTTTGGGATAAAGGTATGTACTATAGATATAGAAAACAGCATATACTGTTAGACTTGATTAGTGTGTGGTGAGTTTGCTAAAGTATTTCCTCTCTTTTTTTTTTTAATACTTATAATAAATGATTACTCTCTGAATAGAAAAAGATGAAGGACATAAAATCTCCCTTTGCCTTAGTGGTGATTTTGTTTCCTGGCTTAAAGGAAGTGAAAACTTATAGGGCCAAGTTTCCAATTATTATTAATTACAATGAGGCATATTTTTATAATTTCTTAAGCCCCTGAATTTACATTCCATTTAATAATCATTGATAGTCAGTGTTTACGCAATTTAACCTTTAGTGTAACCTACACTCCTTTACAACCAGAATAGTAAAAACAAAACAAAACAAAACAAACAAACAAAAACATGCAGTTGATAGCATTCTCATCAATTAAGCTAGCAACACTGACAAGAAAAGAACAGGAGGCAAAGGAACTTTGATGGAAAATCACTAACCATTTTATAGTGGTCAACGAACAGTATTATAACTTTTATATGTAAGGTTGCTATAAGTAATCTGATAGCTAAACAAGGCAAGATCATTGACAATACAAATAAAAAGTAGACCCATGATGGTTTTGCTCCTAAGATCAATATATCTGTATAAATGTGAAGAAATGTCTTCATTAGTCCATGTAGAACCATGAATGGAACTTCTAATGAGCTTAATTATCACAACCTAAATGAATATTTTTAGGAGTATTACTATATTGGCAAATAAAGTTGATATCAAAATTACTATATACATACATGCGTAGGGAAGCATAAATATGTAATGTACATATGTACAAAGCATCATTATATGGGAAATAAAAGTCCTACTTTGCCAACCAGACACCTGGAAATCTAGAATATGTGTTTAGTTTCAGGAACCAGACTTTAAGAATGGTGTTAATGACCCTGTAAGCATTCAGAGGAGGAAAAGTAGAATGATAAAGTATGCCAAGATCATGCTAAATGAAGATCAGTTGAATAAACTGGGGATATTTAAATTAAGGAAGAGAAGAATAATAAGAAATATGATAACCATTAAGGTCTTTGAAGGATGACCAGTGTGAAAGATAAATCAGAATTGTTCTGCTTGGCACTGGAAAACATCAGAAGAAAACTTAGTTGACAGAAGTTGCAAAACTACAGATTGAGCTTGTACAAAAACTTTTCAATTCGATATAATCAAAATTTTCTATTTTGTAGTCAATAATGATCTCTAGTTCTTCTTTGGTCATAAATTCCTTCCTCTTCCATAGGTCTGAGAAGTAAACTATCCTATGTTCTTCCAATTTATTTATAATCTCATTTTTTATTCCTGGGTCATGAACCCATTTTGACCTTATCTTGATGTATGGTGTTAAGTATGGGTCAATGCCTAGTTTCTGCCATACTAATTTCCAATTTTCCCAGCAATTTTTGTCAAATAATGCGTTCTTATCCCAAAAACTGTGGTCTTTGGGTTTGTCAAACACTAAATTATTAAAGTTATTGGCTGTTTTGTCCTTTGAACCTAACCTATTTCATTGACCAACTAGTCTATTTCTTAGCCAATACCAGATGGTTTTAGTAACCACTGCTTTATAATATGAATTTTTTTTTTTTTTAGTGAGTTATTTTCTTTTTCCAATTCACAAATTCTATTTCCCTGCACTTCTTGGGAGTTTTTTACCTTTTCCAATTCACATTTCAGGAAGTTGTTTTCTTTTTCCACTTTATCAAATTTTTCTTTTAGTGAGTTATATGCCTTTTCTGTACTCTCTTGCATAGCTTCTCTTTCCTTTCCCCATTTTTCTTCTAGTTCTCTTTTAAGGTTTTTAATAGTTTCTTCTAGGAGAGCCTTTTGTATTGGGGGCCAACAATTGTCTGGAGAATGCTGTTAGTCTCTTCAGGGTTAAAAAGCTGTTCTCTTTCTGTATAGAAACTATCAATCATCCTTTAATTTTTTTCCTCATTTTTTAAAGCCTGTAGGGTCTGCCTTCAGGGCCAGGAGGTTACCAGCTTCCTCTGCAGAGCAATGATAGGGTATGGAGGGGTAGCTGTCCTGCTAGCCTGCTACAAAAAGCAGCAAGGTACTGGAGTGCTCTGGGAAAGAGTTCCCCACCTGGAAGTAACTCAGGCCTGCAGGGCTGAGCTGAGAAAGTGCCATGCAAAGAACCCTAGCTGTGTGAGATAATGACACCCCGGGGTGGAGGGGGTGGGGGGGAGTAGACACTGAGCAGTGAGAGTTTCACTACCCTAAGCCAAATCCCACCCTGGGGCTGTGAGTATTAGCAGTTGAGCAGTGAATGGATTTGTAGGAATGGGAAGTGTCTGCCCCAGAAGCACAGTCTGTTGGGGAAGTTCTATTGCCCCAGGCTGAGCCCCCCTCTGTGCTGATTAGAGGCTGCCCAGGCTGTGCCCCCCTGCCATGCAGATTTATAACTGCCCCTGCAATAGCCCAGAACTGCAGGATGTGGCTGCAGGGCTGGGTTACAATCTGCCTGAGTCACTTCCAGGTTTGAGTGGTTACAGCCAGATCTCATTAGGTTCTGGCATTTTTTAGAGTACCCTCTGTTTTAGGCTTTAATTTTTCTGCCAGTTTACTGCTTTGTATCAAGGCAGAGCAGTTAGCCTATAGCAGAGTTGTCTCTATAACTTCTCTAGCCACAGAGATCACCCCCACCCCTGGTCTGCTCAGGACGTTAGCCTCTCACTTCCTGTGCTAGTCTGTTCCTGGCCCCTCAGGACAAACCTTTGCTGGCGATCTTCCAGATTGACTTCAGCTGGTAAGTTATAGTGCTTCTAATCTTCATGAGTTTAAGCAGTGAAGAGCTATTTTTGAGGCTGAATGAAATAGTTGATTATGAGAGGAATGAGAGGAGCTTAGAAAGTCAAGTATGCCTTCTCCGCCATCTTGGGTCCACCTAACCCAGATTGAGCTTCAAAAAAAAAAAGAACTTCCTAATGATTCTGCCCATTTTAAAATGGATGGACTTCCTTGGGAGATTAAAAATTCTATCACTCTTTACAAGTCTTCAAGAAAAGACTGAATGATAGCCCATCAGGTATATAGTAGCAGGAATTCTTGCTCAGGTACAGTTTATTCTAATGGCTTTTTAGTCTCTTCAAACTCTGATACTGCAATTCTATGATCTTTCATGAAGTAGTTAATGGTTTATTTGGAACTCTCCTTTCTCATGTTCAAATGCTCAGGGGGAATGTTGGAATTATTGAAAATGGCAGTAGAGATAAGACAGAAAGAACAATTGTAATCATTTTGTATGATGTTGAATAAAGAAATTCTACATTTTAGATAACTCTTTAAAAGAGGCCTTAGTTCTCATAGGATTTAAGTACACATTTACTGGAGTAGCTATTAAATAACTACTTTGCTAAACCTTTGTGGGTACAAGTTGACTCCTGGGGAGTCTTTGAAGTTCACTTTAAATCTATAGCTCCTTTTGAAGTTTTATCTTCAATAAAAATATGGGGATATGGAGAAATTCAACTATTTAAAACAAATTGTTCCTCTAGGACAGGTATTTGTTCTTTGAATATGCTCAAAGGGAGAGTGACCTGCACTGGAATTTATGACAGTTACTTATTTGGAAGCAAATTGCCATATGTTGGTGCATTTTCTCCATACCCATCCATAAGCAGGATTTTATTTGAATTACCTATAGTTTTCCAGCACTATCCATCATATAAGACAAGTTGGGGTGGGGGTGGAAAGAATAGTATTAAAACATCTGACTGGAATGAAAATTTTCCTGTACTCAGTTTTGTCTAAGCTTCAGGTTATCTGAAAGACACTGAGGATCCCTTATTGCATGACTACATATATATAATCTATATCAAATTATTTGCATTCTCAAGGGGGTAGGAGTAAGTAGGGGAGAAGGGAGAAAATTTGGAACTCAAAATTTTAAAGACGTGTTATTTATTTATTTTTTTTTACATAAAATGCTAAATAAAAAAAAAATTTAAGGGAAAAAAAGATGCTAACATGGGGATGAGATCAAGGTGATGAGCTTAACCTGAAGGGGCAGGTAGATTCAGAATGGAACATAACATCTATTTCGAAGCCCTGTTGTCTGTACCTCTTTATCATCTATCATACAAGTACCCTTATTTACCTTGGTGCGTGTCCACATCACCTTAAATCTGGACTATTGCATTAAATCGTTGATTAATGTCCATGTTACAGGTCTCTCTTCACTCCAATCAATCCTCCATTCAGCTACCAAATTGATCTTCCTGAAAGATCTGATCCTGTCACCCTGCAATGTTCTCTTCTCTAAAATATATTGTTCTCTGAAAGCAGGTTTCTCGGGGAGCTTCTGGAGGCAGCCTTAGTTTCAGTTCAGTTCAATAATCACCTTAAATGCAGCCAGCTGTTAAAGTCCAATCATTTATTGTCTCTTCTAAAATAGCCTAGTTAACCTTCCTAGAAGCCTGTCTCTCTCCTTGGTTCCAAGAGCTCTTGTAGCTAGTCTTTTGCCTCTGCCTCTGCCAGCTTCAGCCTTTCGCTCCCAATGTCTCCAGCCACCACATGGTGGAATATGAAATGAATATGATTCCTCCTCTGAGAGAGTAGGCTTGTAGGAGCTGTGACTTGTGAATCTCCTCCACTGAATCCTGACTTGTGAATCTCCCAAAAGTCTCTGGTTGGCTTGTGGGAGTTCTTTATATATGATCTCTTAAAGGTGTGAACTCTAAAGATGTGAGAGGTATGAATTCTAATGTGTGAGCTAATATGTGAACTCTCCCAAAGGTGTGAACTCCAAAGGTGTCAACCAAGTACATAAGCCTTGTTTCTATCAACTCCAATGACTTAGCACCTTGTTTCAAGTTCTGGCCCATAACATCACCCCTTATTCAAAAAACTCTAGAAACTCCACATCATCACAAGGATCAAATATAAAACCCTCTCTTTGGTATTTAAACTCCTTAAATCACTTTTTCTCCTCCTATTTTCTTCTTACTTTCCCAACCTTCACATACTCTTTCACCTCCTTGCTGTTTCTTGTTCAAGATATTCTATCTCTCTGGGTATCGTCATGGGCTTTTCTTCCATGGGATTTTTTCTTTCATCTCCACCTCCTGGCCTCCTTGGTCACCTTTAAGTCCCAGTTAAAATTTCACATTCTACAAGCATTTCCCTGTTCCATTAATATTAGCACCTTCCTTCTGTTGATTCTCATACAACTATAAGCATAAATATATAGGTGTATATGTATATAAACAACTAATATAAACATGACATTTCTCTCTGTATATATATTTGTACATATATATCTTGATTATAGATATTGCTATATATTATGTGTTTTGTTTGTATCTGATATATACTCATATATGTATGTATTTTTGCATATTCAAACATAGATATAGTATATCTAATATAAAAACAATGGTATGCAAATAGAAATATATGCATTAAGATAGATTTTGTATGTATCTTTTTTGCACAAAGTTCTTTATATTTATATATGCATATCTATATAAACAAATTTATATAAATATATCATTTACAAATAGTTGCTTTTTTATTATATGTGTACATACATATCTTGTTTATATGTAGTCTTATTTATAATTCTAAAATATATTGTCTATTTGCCTATATATCTTATTTGTACATAGCAACTTGTGTGTATATATGTGTGTGTATGTATACACACAGAAACAAGACACATGTATACAAACAACATATATAAACATATATACACACATTTCATTTGTGTATATATGTATATTTAATATATCCTTATGCATAGTTATGTAGCTATATCTCTCTATACTAATAAAAATTATTGATACTATACAATTATATATGTACACACAGTTGCTTATGCATATATACAAAGAAGCTATATATGTACAAATAAGATAAGCAATATATAATACATATCATGTATATACACATATGTTATATAGCTTGTTTGCACATAGTTGCATATATATATTTACACTATGTATCTCTCTATTATCTATTTTTTATTTAGTCATTTCAGTCATATCCAGCTCTTCATGACCCTATTTGGCATTTTCTTGTCAAAGATACTGAAATCATTTCCTTTCCTAGCTCATTTTATAAAATAGAGAACTGAAGTAAGCAGGGGTAAGTGGCTTTCCAAGAAACATATGAGGCCATATTTGAACTCAGGAAGATGAGTTTTTCTAACTCTAAGCCCATCACTCTATTTGCTGTACCATCCAGCTGCTCTCTCTCTCCTTCCCCCCTTCCCTTCCCACCTCCATAATACACATATGGACATACCCTACACAATAATATTTATGTGTATATATACACATAAACATATATACATATACATAGTAGTTTCTGTAGACATGCCCAAAGAATATATATATATATATATATATATATATGTGTGTATGTGTATGTGTGTGTGTGTGTACAAAATAGGTGGTATGTGTATATATACACATATATCTTGTTTACACATAGTTATTTTACAATTTATATACACATAGTTCTCAAAGTATATATACAAACAAGATATATGTATGTTTTCTGTCTCTGTCTCTCTACATATATGTTTATACATATATATTATATAGCTTGTGTACACATAGTTGTTTATCTATACACATTATGTATCTATCTCTCTATTATCTATCTTTATTGTTGTTGTTATTCAGTCATTTCAGTCACATCCAACTCTTTATGACCCATTTGACATTTTCTTGGCAAAGATACTGGAATGGTTTGCAATACACACACACACACACACACACACACACACACACACGAGAGAAATTTATAGATGCATATACATATACATACACTCCCCCTTCTTTTACAATGTTATAAATTGTTACTTCTATGCCCTCATTAGACTACAAGCTCTTTGAGAACAAGGATTTTTTTTCTTTTTTCTCCCTAGGAAATAATACAATATGTGACACATAATAAGCAATTAATAAATGTTTGTTGCCTGACCACTGTTTGTTTGTTTGCTTTTGTTTGATAATTCTTATTTGTTGTAAGAGAAAACTTTTTGGGAGGAAGGGAGAGTGGTGGGGAAAGGAAGTACTCGATATAAGTGATGCAAGAAAAAATAGAAAATAAAATCATGAAGCATTCTAAAATGCATAGATTACATTAGAATAGAATGACAGACAAGAGTGTGGTTGATACTACTATCTTCAATATGCTGTATGACCATTTGTGGTAGATTCATGGTTTTAGATACAATTCTCTCTTTTTTTTTTTTTTTTTTTTTTGCCCTTCATATATGGAAGTGTATGTGAATGCTGATGACCATGAAATTAATAATAAAAATTAATTTAAAACTAGAGAAATGGATAAAATAATGCATCTTTTTAAAAAATGAGGCTTTCTGGGGACCGTGAATTTGCCTTCCTAGGGCATAAACTTGTTGGATAAAGTATAGTCTTTCCTGTGTAATCTGGGGCCAGGGAGAGGCTATTCTCAGCTGAGTGTGAATGTCAAGAACCGGCAGGCCCTGGGCCCTGCTGTTTTTAATTAGCGTGCCAGTCCCAATGGCATGTCCGGCAGACAGTGTTTTATTAGGGGCTGGTCATCTTTGACTCCAGAGCCACGTGAACAGCCTGCAGTTCTACATGCTTCTCCTCGACCTTCCTGCCCCACTGAAGCTGGAGGACTGTTGGAAGCAGCAGCTAAAGTTGGCTGCCACTTGGCTTCCAGAGGTCAGCCCGCTCTACTGCTTATTCCCAAGGGAGATGGAGTGAAGGCAAGGTTGAAAAAAAAAGAAATGTTTTTCCATGAAATGTAATCATTCCCTGTTCTTGAGCAAAAGGAACAGAGATTTCAGAAAGCTGTTGTCATTGTGAGTGTGTTAAGAGTACTGGAATGAACAAGGAGAAATTTATTTTCTGATTCTGTGCTACACAGCACTAGTCAAGCCAGACTTCTAGGGTATTGGACATGAAAGGAGTCTCAGTGAGTGTCTAGCATAACCACCGCATTTATCTAATAAGGCAAGAGGTGAAATGCATTACCCAACAAGGTCACGAGAGATGAGGAAATAGAACCCAGCTTTCCTGAGGCCTAACCTTTATACTATCTCCTTTTTAGAGTATGGAGCTAAGAGATAGCAGGACAGCAGGACAGAATTGGAAAGGGGTTAGCAGGGAACCATGAGATTATTTGAAAATATTGGAAAATATGACCTCTAAAGACAAATTTGGAAAACTGTAATTGTTTAGTCTTAAGAAAAAGACAGCTGAGAACTCTAGTTCAGAAAAGGTTATTATGCAGAGTATGGGGATCAGATGTTCTCCCTGACTACTGAAAAGAGATAAAAAAAAGTTGGGGGATAACTTTATGGTGCAGAAGAAAGGGTTTAGTTTAGATACAAGAGAAAATTTCCTGTTAGAATCGTAGAACACTGGAAGGGGCTTCCACTGGAAGGAAGATATGTCTTTCTCTTTAAAAGTTAGAACATCTGTCTAGGATGATTTTAAAACTTAATGCATAATCTTGTTTAAATTCATAAAGAGATAGAATACATGACTTCTATTCTCCTATGCTTATGATTTTATTTGCAAAGAGAAAATTGTTAAATCAATCTTTATTGAAGCCTCTAGTTTAGGATCACTGATAAAGATGTGAAAAGATACTTAGAAGTCATCTAAAAGAAGTCCTTGGCTTTAAAAATACAGAAACAGTATCAGAGAGTTTTGACTTGTCTAAGGTCAAAAGGGTAGTAAGTGGAAGAGACAGAATTTGAACCCATCTCTTATGATTCCAACTTCATCAGTTTTTTTCAGCTCTTAACCAACTGCTTCTTAGTCTTGAGTCTTACAGGTAAATTAGTAAAGAAGAGAGAGATGAGAAGACTTCACTACCTCAATTCTTTGTAGAAGAGAGATCCACAAATGCTGTATATATCATATATTTTTAAAATTTGTTGATGTATTGAACAATTATGCTGATTTTTCACTTTTTATCTTAAAATTTGTTTTGTCATATATAATAGTTGGTCTCTGAATCTCTGAATGGGAGAGGATGGAAATACTGGGGGATATTATAAGGATATAAATAAAATTTTATTTTAAAACATAATTAATAGTACAGATGTAAAACAACACAGACACAATACATAGTATTTGAGACCAATGACAGTTATCACACCTTTTGTCTATTCCTCCTCATCCCATTCCATCCCATTCTATCACCCTGAGACATAAATTAAAAAACAAACAAAAAAATCAAGCAAACAAATCAATTTCTATAGAAACATACTCATATACCCTATCAGTATGGTTTTTGGAAGGTACTGTATATTCTTTCTTCATTAATTGGAGAATTGGAAAATATTTTTCTGCACAAAATTTTTAGGACTTTTTGTCTTCTTACCTTGTTTATACAATCTCATATAAATATACAGTCCATTTTAAAAGGTATTTTTCTGCCAATTTCCTTTGTTTTAGAAGAATTAAGAAATTGAGTATATTTGCACTCTTCAGAACTTGATTTCTAATTTAATGACTGATTTATAGCACCTGTATCTACATATACATAATTTTCCTTCACCATGAAAAAAGTTCAGGAATGTACACAACATATATTCAGATCTTACAGAACTATGAGTAAACAAATCATTATGTGGTCACAATAATTTGTAGTTGGAGTAAGTAGAATTTCAATTTATATTTCCTACTCCATAAGTCCAAGTTAACATTTAATGTGTGGTATGTCCATAAAGAGTCTCATCTTCCTTTAGCACCAATTACTCTATAGCTGATGGATTAATTATCAAATTAGTAAGAGAACCAAGCCCATTGATCACATGAACTAATGTGTACCTCTTTTAATCAACTAAAGTTGTTCTATCTAACAACTTTGACTATTTTTAGTGGTATTCCTCTGTGATATTTAATAAATAAAATTCAAAGTTAGAAAAAGCTATGTAGGATAAATTACAAGTGAGTAATATCTCTTAATTATACAATAGTTAATTCCATTCTTCCTATGACGATATGTTGATAAAATATTTTGGGAAAAAAAGAATTATCTTTACATAATTATGATCATAAAGTTTATATTTCCTAAAGTCTGAACATACAGCAAGGATAATAAAATTCTTATTAAACGAAATCAAATTATTAAAGCTCAATATGATCAAATGAATTTATGAATGATAAATTCTACTGGTTTTTGAAGGACCAGTTCATCTAATACTGTCTTCAGAATAGTCATATCCCAGGAATAGTCATTTTCCTATATCAATAGCATTAAGGGGAAAAGGAAGCCAAATAGTAGAATCATAAAATAAGTTTGGAGACACATTATAGGGTACAATCCATTCAAAAAGTATAGTATTCAGCTAAATTATAATCAACTAAATGTCGCTGAAACTATTTTAATATTACTTTTCATTCAGTATAATCCATTATACTGGACCACTCTAGTTTTGGGGGATTTTAATTTTTAAAGCTAATTTCAGCTGAAATCCTCCAGAATAGCTTATGTTTCCCAATTTATTTCATAGGACATCTCTAAGAATCAAGAAAGCATGTTGCTTTATTCAGACTGATTTTAGAATTTGTGTGCATTAGCTTTGTTGCTTTTGAACAATTCTTTTTGAAGCATGATTAGAAAGCTCTCTGCACTTATCATCTGAAGACTTATATTTTGGGATCCATGAGGGCATTTTTAGATTCTGGACAAGTCACCAAACTTTGAAATTCACTTTTATCTGTAAAGAGAGTTATATCAGATTACTGCTAAAGCTGACTTGAGTTCCAACTATTATTTGATATTTATGTGATATATTACTTTGTCTCAGGATGTCTTTCCAGGTAAAGTCCTGTGAGACCTAGTCAGCAAAAAAGAAAATTATATTCCTCTATATTGATAGTTTTTTTGATTTTATATTACCTAAATTTCTCTGCATATCCCTCTATTCTACCACCTCAGAGACATCAATGAAACAAATGTTTTTAAGGAAAAGAAAGAGAAATTAAGATTAACTCCACTATTCTTGAATTGTTTTTGGTTTTATAGATGATTGCAATATTTCCTCCTTGAACTGGGAGTTCCAGAATTTGGATATGATATTGCTGGGGGTTTTCACTTTGGGATCTCTTTCAAGAGGTGATTAGTAGATTTGTTTATTTTCCATTTTACTCTCTGGTTCTAGAATATCAGGACAATTTTTCTTGATAATCTCTTGAAATATGATGTATGAACTCTTTTTCTGATCATGACTTTCAGGGAGAACAATAATTTTTGAATTATCACTCTTGAATCTATTTTCCAGGTCAATTGGTTTTCCAGTGAGCAATGTCACATTTTTTTTTCTATTTTTTCATTGTTTTGGTTTTGCTTCATTGTATCTTGATTTCTCACAAAGTCATTAGCTTCAGTTTGCTCAATCCTACTTTTTAAGGAATTATTTTCCTCAGTAAGCTTTTGTACCTCATTTCCTAATTGATGAATTTTTCTTTTTAAGGCATTCTTCTCCTCAAGCTTTTTATATTTTCTTTTACACCACTCTCAACTATTTTCCTAATTTTTCTTCTGTCTCTCTTACTTGATTTTCAAAATCCCTTTTGAGTTCTTACATGGCCTGAACCCAATTCATATTTTTCTTGGAAGCTTTGGCTATAGGAGCTTTGATTTTGTTATCTTCTTTTGAGTGTATGTTTTGTTCTTCCTTGTTACCATAGTAACTTTCTATGGTTAGAAACTTTTTTGTTGTTGTTGTCTGCTCTTTTCCCTAGCCTATTACTCAACTTTTAACTCTTTGTTAAAGTAAGGCTCTGTTTCCAGAGTGGAATGTGTATTGTCTCAAGTTTCAGGGATTTTATGAAGCTGTTTTCAGAGATCCTTCTAGGGATCTAACCATAAGTTCTCTTTTCTGCACTGAAGTTGTTAAGAATGTCCCCTTCATTCCCCTTTAGCATTGAGGTGACAAAACAGAGTCCTGCTTTGCTGATGCTGAAGATTAGGACTGGCATCTGGCCTGTGCTAGGATCATAGGCTGTACTCCCACATTGTTGCCACAGATCTCTTCTACTGAGTGTCCAAGTCCTCTTTGGTGTCTCTGGGCTGAGAGATGTGGAAACCACCAGTTCTGTTACTGACTCAGAGGCTCTTAACCCCATTCCTGCATTACTAGCATGTGGCTGAGACTGGGTGAGGACTAGACTAGAGCACCTTGCACTGGGACTGCATACTGGACTCCCACCTTTGTCTCAGAGGGACAAAGTCATTTTTCTGATGATATTTTAAGTTGCTTTGGCTGGAAAATATTTTATTCCATCAGAGAATATTTTCATTAAACAGATGCAGTGTAGAAAGATATAACTGCTAAGTTACTGAGGCAGCATTTAACTTCAGGCCCTTTTGACTCCTTTGCCAAATCCACTGTTTCAATTACCTGCTATTGATAGGGCCAAGAGAAAGTGGGAAGACAGGTAAGCACAACCAGATTCAGAAGAAAGATGATGAATTCAGCTTTATATTTGTTCAGACAATGATGAGATTCTAGAAGAGATATCCTGTAGACAGTTGGAAATAGAAGACTGACTGGAATGTCAGCCTCAAATAGAGTAAACAATCACAGAATCACCAAAGAACAATTGAAACTTTAGTAAAACTTAGCAATTATCTAATAATAATCTCCTAATTTATATATGAGGACATTGAATGCAAGAAAGATTTGGTGACTTGGTCAAAATCAAATTTTTTTTATAAATGCTCTTACATGCATTAGTTAACATATTGTGAAAGTTGATGGAGGTAATTCATATTTCAGGGACAGAAGAGGACTGGGAGAGATTCTCAGAGAATTCCTATAACTAGAGAAGCAGAAGAAACAATAGTAAGAAGAAGAAGGTAGAGGAGAGGGGAGAAAGGAGAAGAGCCATGATCATTTAGAGTTCTCAATGTTTTAATTTCAAAGTTCTGAAATACCTTTCTTCCCTCGTGGCTCTCTACCATTCCTTTTAAATAAAAATTTTCCTGGAAAGGAAATAAAGTCAAATAGTAGTCAGATGAGGAAAATTTTCTCTCTCTCTCTCTCTTTCTCTCTCTCTCTCTCTCGTCTGTCTGTCTATTTCTTCCCCTATTTTCTCTCTTCAGTATCAAAAGTAGGAATATCTTCTCTGTGTAAACTAATGTATGAAATAATTTGATTGAGAGTGACTTATGTTTGATCAAAATGAATTAAAGGCAGACAGACTTTATGTCTGAAGGATTTAAGCTTTCTTTCCATAGGAAACCAGGCTAAAAATAAAATAGGTATTACTCATGAATTTTGATCAAATTGTGATTTTATCAAAAGTTTCCACTGACAGCTTCAAGTTCAAGATGGGGGGAGGGAGAGCAGAATGATTCCATAGCAAACTTAACATTCTAATTAAAATATTCAAGATAATCTGTTTTTTTTTTTTCATGCTAGACATTTCTTTTTCATTATGTTGATCTACCCTCTTAGGTTTCTCAATTTTCCAAAAAAGGGTAATTTAAGGTCCCTCATTTCATTTAGAAGATTGTATTTTTAAAATAATCATTTAACATTTCACTAAATACTTTGTAGTATTTTTTTAGTTAGCTTTAAAAAATAGTTAGAATGGGTCAGATAAATAATTTGAAATCATAATTTAAAAAAATCTGGGTGTTATTTTCCCTGAGTTTTTAAAACAATTTAGACCATATTCTTAATTGTTTACAAATCAGTTGTTAAGCCAAGAGTTACCTTCTTGTCTACCCAGACCACATTACATTTTCTGATGGGGACCTAATCAGTGATTTTTATAACTTTTGACCTTAAAAATAAATTAAAGATCATGAATTTTATGAATTACAATTTTACTTAGAACTTAAATTTAAATCCATATTAGCATGTGTTAAGAGTTTTGAAATTATGGAAAATATTAGATTAAACCACAGTAGATTCAGTTTAGTGGATAGATAGCTGATATTATAGGCAAAACTGGAAAAAGAAATCACAAATCACTCCAGCATTTTTTAAAAGAAGACCCTATGGACAGTATGATTCACAGGTTCAGGGAGAATTGGATTCAACTCAATTACTGAATGACAATTATAGGCAGAAACCAATAGGTCCAAGTTCTTCCTCTTATGCATACTAGCAGTATTACTTTGAAGAAATCACTTAGACTCTCAGTCTCCCAAGAACCTGTTTTATACTTTACACTATAGAAAAGAGTACTGATATTGAAAGACATTTATAAAATTTTTTAATCTTACTTCAATAGAATGTTCTTATCATTCTGAAAGACATTTGAATTTATCTAATGATCTATTAGTAATTAGGATTGTCCTAATACTTTCAATACTGCTTCTGAGAAATAGGACAGAAATATAGGATTGCTTTTCAGAAAAAAAAAGGAGAGTTTTAGGTCATGAAAAGAATAAAACTTTAAGTAATTGTTCCTTTTCCAGTCACAGATATCATATACCTTCTGTACTCATTTCTCTTAGACAGTCTTTTAGAATTAAGCAAAGTACCAGAGAAATAAAGGTCCAAGGTCAGCTTATTATTATTTATAGCCCTGATTTCATTTAAAAGAATTGATTTTTAAGAATCTGCTGTTATCCTGGCTGAAAGGAACAGAAAGAAGTTCATTCAGTAACCTCCTGATGTTCTTTTTTACTTGGCGCAAAAGAGTACTAATTTTATCTTAGGTTTCAGACTGGGAAGTTGGAATTCTTTTTTTTTCCCTCCTCTTTACTGCTATTAGCAACTCAGCTTCTGTCTTGTTGGAAGTATGTCATCTTAGCTTGGTCAACACAATACTATTGGGGATGGGGCTTTGCATTTTCAATGATACTTCTAAGAAGTAGAATGCTTTTTTTAAAAAGTGTGACAAATGTATTTATTGTACATAGGGCATGTCAAAATATTTTTAAAATAAGGAAATCATAAAAGAGGGAAAAGGATCTACATGTGCAAAAATGTTTGTAGCAGTTCTTTTTTGTGGTAGCAGAGAACTGGATAATTAGTAGATGCCCATCAATTGGGAAATGGCTGAATAAGCTATGATATCTGATGATAATAGAATATTGTTGGTGTATAAAAAATGAACAAGATGATTTTAGAAAGGCCTAGAAAGATATATATGAACTGATGCCGAACAAAACAAGCAGAACCAGAAATATATTGTACACAAGAACAACAAGAATGTGTGATCATCAACTATGAAAACTTGGTTCTTCTTAGTAGTTCAATGATCCAAGGCAATCCTGATAGATTTTGGATAGAAAATGCCATTTGTGTCCAGAAAAAGAACTGTGGGGATTGAATGTAAAGCAACACAGGTTATATTCACTTATTTTTTTCTGTTTTTTTTTCTCTGTCCAATGATTTTTCCCTTTTATTCTGATTTTTTTTTCTTCAACATGATTTTCAAAGCAATGTGCATTAAAAATTAATTAATTAATTAAGAAACACTTTCAAAATGACATTATGGAAAGTCATTAACAAAACCTAATGCAACTTTTTAAGCTCAATTATAAGCAAAGTCTCATACACTCTTGTATAACAAATCTTTATCTGTACTCTGATGGGATCAAATTTGGATCTTCCTCTGAAAATCTTTAAATGGAGACTTCCTACAAAGACTGCATAGTCAATACAAAATTAGGACCATCACTTTTACAAAGAGGGAGAAGAATTAAGCAATATACCTGAATTTAGTCACATTACTTTTAGATCTAATAAAGAAGTGACTTTCTGATTTCATGTATTAAAAACTGGCTCATCGAAATTCCATTTAAAGTAACTACTGATAATATAAAATACTTAGGAATCTATCTGCCCAGAGAAAGTCAGAAACTTTATGAGCAAAACTACAAAACACTTTTCATACAAATTGTCTGATCTAACCAATTGGAAAAATATTAAATGCTCTCGGATAGGGCGAGCAAATATAATAAAGATGACAATACTACCTGAACTAATCTATTTGTTTAGTGCTATACCAATCAGATTCCCAAAAAACTATTTTAATGACCTAGAAAAAATAACAACAAAGGTCATATGGAAAAACAAAAGGTCAAGAATTTCAAGGGAATTAATGAAAAAAAAAATCAAATGAAGGTGGCCTAGCTGAACCAGATCTAAAATTATATTATAAAGCAGCAGTTACCAAAACCATTTGGTATTGGCTAAGAAATAGATTAGTTGATCAGTGGAATAGGTTAGGTTCAAAGGACAAAACAGTCAATAACTATAGCAATCTAGTGTTTGACAAACCCAGAGACCCCAGCTTTTGGGATAAGAACTCACTGTTTGACAAAAATTGTTGGGAAATTGGAAACTAATATGGCAAAAACTAGGCATTGACACACACTTAACATTGGACAGGAAGATAAAGTCAAAATGGGTTCATGACCTAAGCATAAAGAATGAGATTATAAATAAATTGAAAGAGAATAGGATAGTTTACTTCTCAGACCTGTTGAAGAGAAAGGAATTTATGACCAAAGAAGAACTAGAGATCATTATTGATCACAAAATAGAAAATTTTGATTATATCAAATTGAAAAGTTTTTGTATAAACAAAAGTAATGCAGACAAGATTAGAAGGGAAACAATAAACTGGGAAAACATTTTTATAGTCAAAGGTTTTTATAAAGGCCTCATTTCCAAAATATATAGAGAATTGACTCTAATTTATAAGAAATCAAGCCATTCTCCAGTTGATAAATGGTCAAAGGATATGAACAGACAATTCTCAGATGCAGAAATTGAAACTATTTCTAGCCATATGAAAAGATGCTCCAAATCATTATTCATTGGAGAAATGCAAATTAAGACAACTCTGAGATACCACTACACACCTGTCAGATTGGCTAGAATTAGACAGGGAAAAATGATGTGGAATGTTGGAGGGGATGTGGGAAAACAGTGACACTAATACATTGTTGGTGGAATTGTGAATACATCCAACCATTCTAGAGAGCAATTTGGAACTATGCTCAAAAAGTTATCAAACTGTGCATACCCTTTCATCCAGCAGTGTTACTACTGGGCTTATATCCCAAAGAGATCTTAAAGAAAGGAAAGGGACTTGTATGTGCGCGAATGTTTGTGGTAGCAGCCCTCTTTTTAGTGGCCAGAAATTGTAAACTGAGTAGATGCCCATTAATTGGAGAATGGCTGAATAAATTGTGGTATATGAATATTATGGAATATTATTGTTTGGTAAGAAATGACCAGCAGGATGATTTCAGAAAGGCCTGGAGAGACTTACATGAACTGATGCTGAGTGAAATGAGCAGGACTCATTAGGCGATCATTATATACTTCAACAACATTACTATATGATGATCAATTCTGATGGACCTGGCCATCTTCAGCAATGAGATGAACCAAATCAGTTCCAATGGAGCAGTAATGAACTGAACTAGCTACACCCAGCGAAAGAACTCTGGGTGATGACTAAGAGCGATTACATTGAATTCCCAATTCCTATATTTTTGACCGCCTGCATTTTGGATTTCCTTCACAGGTTAATTGTACAATATTTCAGAGTCCAATTCTTCTTGTACAGCAAAATAATGGTTTGGTCATGTATACTTATTTTGCATTTAATTTATACTTTAATATATTTAACATCTACTGGCCATCCTGCCATCTAGGAGAGGGGGTGGGGGGAAGGAGGGGAAAAATTGGAACAAAAGGTTTGGCAATTGTCAATTCTATAAAATTACCTATACATATAACTTGTAAATAAAAAACTATTATTTAAAAAAAAATAAAAATTGGCTCATCGTGTTCCAAATCACTATTTATCAGAGAAATGCAAATTAAGACAACTCTGAGATATCACTACACACCTGTCAGATTGGCTAAGATGACAGGAAAAAATAATGATGAATGTTGGAGGGGATGCGGGAAAACTGGGACATTGATGCGTTGTTGGTGGATTTGTGAACGAATCCAACCATTCTGGAAAGTAATCTGGAATTATGCCCCAAAAGTTATCAAACTGTGCATACCCTTTGATCCAGCAGTGCTACTACTGGGTTTATACCCCAAAAAGATACTAAAGAAGGGAAAGGGACCTGTATGTGCCAAAATGTTTGTGGTAGCCCTGTTTGTAGTGGCTAGAAACTGAAAAATGAATGGATGCCCATCAATTGGAGAATGGTTGGGTAAATTGTGGTATATGAATGTTATGGAATATTATTGTTCTGTAAGAAGTGACCAGCAGGATGAATACAGAGAGGCTTGAAGAGACTTACATGAATTGATGCTAAGTGAAATGAGCAGAACCAGGAGATAATTATAGACTTCAACAATGATACTGTATGAGGATGTATTCTGACAGAAGTGGATTTCTTTGACAAAGAGAAGATCTAACTCAGTTTCAACTGATCAATGATGGACAGAAGCAGCTACACCCAAAAAAAGAACACTGGGAAATGAATGTAAACTGTTTGCATTTTTGTTTTTCTTCCCGGGTTATTTTTATCTTCTGAATCCAATTCTCCCTGTGCAACAAGAGAACTGTTCGGTTCTGCACACATATATTGTATCTAGGATATACTGTAACATATTTAACATGTATAGGACTGCTTTCCATCTGGGGAAGGGGGTAAAGGGAGGGAGGGAAAAAGTCGGAACAGAAGTGAGTGCAAGGGATAATGTTGTAAAGAAATTTTTTTTCAAAAAAATGTCAGAAGAAAAAAAAAAAAAACCGGCTCATCATTTTTTCCATTCAGTTTCTCAGAGCAAGGGCTAAGATTATGTACCAAAAATCCTTTACAGGCTCACTTGCAGCATTTTGGTTTTTTAGAATGTGTAGACTTTTCCAAGAGAAGAGCACTGGCTTTTCTTTTCTTCCTTCCTTTCTATTCTTTTAAAATATAAATTCCACATTATCTTTCCCACGGTACCATGATCTATCAAAAGCAGACATGTTGTACTCTATAAATGGAAGGTTAACATTTAAAACATGATGAAGATGAATGCAGGATTTCACTGGAAAGAGTGATTCATGAATGCTGAACCATAATCCATGTGTGCTTACACTCTTTATCTCTTAACTTACTTTTTTTTAAAAAATTGCATTTGTTATTTTAAAATAAGTGTCTGGGATACCAAAAGTCTTCTCTCTGCTACTCACACTAGCTGTTTGTGAGATAAAATGATCATAGAACCATGACAATGGCCAGGAGTAGGTAGAAAGTGGTAGAGGGAGAGAGAGAAGAATCATGGTTAGTAGTAATGTATTTTATATGGGTGTTTGAAAGTGGAAGAGTAGACTAGGGAAAACAATTTGTAAACTGTTTCTTGGAGTGTGGGGAGGGAGAGGAAAGGTGAAACTTCAGTGTCTATACTTGCAAATGGGTACGGAACACCTAGAAATTCACTTCTTACTTTTTTCTTTATTCTTCATCAATTCCTTTTTCTCCTTTTGTGATGACTGTGTTAGCACTCTGGATACCTTAGAATCAGCTGGAGTCAGGATAAGTAAAAGTCCTTAGTCTAAGGTCTTTAGGGATAGGATTGAATTGGATGGAAGCAGAATCTCCTCAACCTCCTTCTTCCTCTTCTACTGCCAAAGTGACTCTGGTTAGTCTTACTTCACCTCCTAGTTCCTCCTACAATTCTCTGTATACACCAATTATCGAGCCAGCACAGGATAGTGCAAAGGGCCATTCCCCAAGCACATGCTCATAGACTATTGTCCAATCAGTAGTTAGTCTCAAGTGCTCAAACCAACCTCAGTGCATTGACTCAAGAGTTTTAGCCCTCTACATCCTTTTCCTTAGAAAACAAAGTTGCAGGAGATATTGTGATCAGATTTGGGGAAGAGTCAACCATTTAAATTTCATCCCTCACAACCAAGTTTTGTTTGTATTAATCTTACCAAATAGATATACCCAGGATGTAATATATATATGGGTATATATATATACCCATATATATATTAAATACTAAAAATACAAAACAAAAACAAACAATAAGAAAGACAAAGTTGTGCCTTGATCTGAGCATCATTTGGCAGCCACAGTAGGTACAAACCACCTAATTCCTATTCATGTAGACAGTCTTAATATACTCATTCAGATTCTATCTGAATAGGTATTCAGTCATACAAACAGACATTTATCATTGTAATAATTTACACACACACATCACTTTGAAGTTTCTTAAATCTTTTATATGGATTATCTCAAATGAATCCAATTATCAACCATCTTTAATTAGTTACTATAATTGGAGAAAGTGAGGCTTAGAGATATAGAGTGACATGTTCACGGACATATAAGTGGTAAATAGATAGTAAAATATATGAGATTCATATTTAGTGCTTCTTTTCCAAAAATACCACACTTTTAATGACACCATGATGTCCTGTTTTATAGAATTGTGTTCTCCAATTCCTGGAAAATACATATATTTACATGCATTAACCTCTTTCCCTAACACATCCTTTGAAATCTCAAGTTCTGGAAGTTCCTTTCTTCTTCTTTTATCTATATCTTTTTCTTAAATGCTAGAGTGTGTAGGTTGAACAGATCATCAAATTTAATTTCACCTTTTAAATTCTTTTTAAAATTCTTTCTCTTTTTCACCCCTATGTTCTTCCATCTGCTTTTCTATCTATCTGTTGATCCCTTTAATCCTTCATTATATTCATCTACTCACTGCCTCTCTTCTGGCCTCAATCTACCCACCCATCCATCCATCCATCTATCTAAATCTATCTATCTAATCAAATCTATCTATCTATCATCTATTCAAGAGCAAAAAGAGAAGAAGAAATGATCAAATACACTGCCATTCTTTTTTGCAGAGGTGAAGCATTCCATATGTTGTCAGATTTTGGTGATATGTTGTTTCATGTTGCTTGTATTTTATGCATCTTTCTAATTTTTTGTTATATGTATGTATGTATGTATATTTAAAATGAAGGTAATATAGAAGCAAAAACAAATAAATTTAAAAGAAAAAAGAGGAAAAGAAAGAAGAGAAGAAAAAAAGATAAGAAATGTGAAAGAAATTCTATCTTGACCATTTATTACAGGTGAGAGAGATGTAGATTCCAGTAGAATACATATAGGATTAGGCCAACCCAACAGACTACAATCTGAATTTTTTTTTGAAAGTCCAGGGAGATTAAATGTGAAACCAGAATAAATTAGTAATTGTAGGTATTACCATGACAATATTCTTGAGATCTCTGAACTGTGTGGACAGTTAGAAATAATGAAGTTCTTTTGGACAATTAGAGAAGACCTAATGATCCAGACAAATGAACAAGTTTGAGCCCAGTTTGAATCAGACCTTAAGATATATTCCTGGACAGAATAGAGCAACAGTAATCAAAAATTGCTAATCCAGAGAATTACCAAAATTACATAATGGTATATCTTTTTTGGACTGTTGCTCTAAAGGTTTTATCATCAATTTAAAAAAAAATGTGCCTCTAATGAAATTTTTAAAAAATTCAAATTGCGATTGCATAGATTTGAATGAATTATGTTTTGAACCTCATAAGATTGAGGAAGATAGTATGATCCACTGGAAAGAATGTCTATAATAGAAAGTCAACCTGAGTTCAAATCTCAACTTTACTCTTCAACTTTAATCCTCTTGATGTTACTTAATATCTTTGGGTCTCAGTTTCTTCAATTATGAAAGGTTTTAATATATGTACTCTAAGATTGCCTTTCCACCTTTAACTCTATGGTTTACAATGAATAACTTGGCTATTCTCATCAATACAATTATACAAGACAATTCTGAAGGACTTATGGTGAAAGGTGCAGCTCATCTAGTGAACTCCAAGAAAGAGTTTATAAATAGTTTTCCCTAGTCCACTCTTCCACTTTCAAACACCCAGATAAAATACATTACTACTAACAATGATTCTTCTCTCTCTCCCTCTACTACTGTCTACCTACTCCTGGCCATTGTCATGGTACTATGATCATTTTAGCTCATGAACAGCTAGTGTGAGTAGCAGAGAGAAGACTTTTGGTATCCCAGACACCTAGTTTAAAATAACAAATGCAATTAAAAAAAAAAAAAAACAAAGTAAGCTAAGAGATAAAGGGTGTAAGCACACATAGATTGTGGTTCAGCATTCATGAATCACTTTCTAGTGAAATCCCGCATTTATCTTCATCATGTTTTAAATGTTAACCTTCCATTTATAGAGTAAACATATCAGTTGATGTTAATATACTTTTTTATTAAAACACTTTTTTATTTTTTTGGAGATTTTTTGTTTATTTTTGTTGGTTTTTGTTTATTTTCTTTCATAGCATTACTTGGAAATTTGTTTTGTATGACTATACATATATAACCTATACAAAATTGCTTGCCTTTTCTTTTGGTGAGTTAGGGGAGAAAAACTTGGAACTCAGGATTAGGAAAAAAGAAAATTAAAATCATTTTTTTAACTATAATCGGGAAATAAAATTCATAAAATGTCAAAAAATTACAATAAAGCAGTAAAAATATCAAAAAAAGAAAAAGTAATTTAAATGTCCAAGTAGAAAAGAATCCAGATTTTTTTATTATTTATAATAATAATATATTAAAATTATTAATTAAATTTTAATTAATTAAATTAAAATATATATTAAATATTATTATTATTTTATTGTTTTGATGTTTTGGTCCTGTTGACTTTATGTGACCTCAGGATTTTCTTGGCAAAGAGACTAGAGTGGGATGTCATTTCCTACTCCAGCTCATTTTACAAATGAGGAAACTGAGGCAAACAGGGTTAAGTGACTTACTTAGGGTCATCTAGCTACTAAGAATCTGAGGCTAGATTCAAACCCAGGAAAATGATTCCTCCTGACATGGGACTTACTGACATTGAGCCACTTAGCTTCCACTCAATACTTTCTACTAAAAAGAAATTCATTTTCAATTGAATGAATTCCTTTTAATTCACTACTCTTGGGAAATGGTGCTTGAATTTAAATTCAAAGTAGCATTACATAAAAGAAATGCCTTTTATGTAAAACACTTATAAAATGTTATATTCTAGGGGATATTTATTTATTAAAATTTTAGAGATATCTTTTGTTTTTACCTCATTTATTATTCCCCATTGTATCCCTTCTTTTTTCAACCCTCTCAGAAAATTTGGATAGTATACTTATTTAATTTGTAAATTACATTTGGGAGACATAATTATGAACACATCAGATGACAGACCAGGAACCCCAAAAAAGACCTAAGTCAATATAAAGCCTGAAGGCACCTTACCCTATTTGAACTAAAACACTGAGAGGCTGACTACACATAACTAGCAAGTATAAAGGTCTGAAACTCTTAAAAGGTGTGCTTGAATCAGACAACTGAGCACTTAAGGCTAATTACCTATTGGACAATGATTCTATTAACATTGGAAAAATTTTGGGGAAAATGGCCCTTCTCACTATTCCATGCTGGCTTGATGTTTAGTGTATACAGATAATTGTAGGCGGGATTAGAGAGTGGTGTGAGACAAGCCAGACTCACTTTTCAACAGGACGAGGAGGAGAAAGGTTGGTGGCGAGACTGTGACAGTTTGTCTGTCTCTTTTACTTCTTCCCCTAAGGACCAAGGACTTACTTATCCTGACTCCAGCTGTTTCTGAGGCCTCCAGGGAGCTAGCCCAAACTTCACAAGCAGGCATTAGAAACTTGTATCCATATTTGCCTGGGAGCAGCTTTTATCTACTACACCACATTTTTCAATTTTCAATTTTAATTTTATAATTTCAGAATAGGAGCAAAATTTTAGAAATGAATTAGCATGTATCAAATTTTAATATGAATTGATGGGAATTTCTATACTTGTGTTAAAAGCAGAATCCTTGGCACAAGAATATGATGGGGGAGATGTTTGCAGTCAATGTTTTTATGAAAAATACCAAAGCATTTTAGAGGAATTCAATCTCAATGAATAGGAGGCATTATAATGTTGAGGTGAGAGGGGGAAGAAACAAATGAAGTCTTTACCTGCATTACAATTAGAACTTTGAGGCTTATAAGATACTTTTCTCACAATAGTTCTAAGTGAAAACTAGTACAAATATCATCTTTATTTTAAAGATAAGGAAAGTAACTCTCAGGGAGGTTTATTGACTTGTCCTAAAGCAAGGGTCCATAAGAAGAAATGGGATGCAGCTGTTACATTTGTGTTGGGGTCTGGGTTCAATGAAATCATTAACAAGTTTGAGTGATTTTAGAGGAAGGGTGATCTCATTGGTGGGTGAGATTCAAAACCAGGCTGTACAAGGACTGGTTGAAGGAACTGAGTGTGTGCAAGCTAGAAAAAATGAGACTTAGAAAGGATTAGTTCAAGTATATGAAAGGTTATCTTGTAGATAATAGATTAAACTTGTTTGCTTGAGTTGAGAAGGCAGTCATAGCAAACAGTTGGATGTGACAGAGAAACAAATTTAATCCAAGTGTAGGAAAAGATGATTTGATATTCCTCCCTTTTCAGATCAGTTGATGTTAATATAGTAATATGGTATTAACATCCAGTGATCCCTTTAAGAAGTATGAACAAATGTCTCTGAATCAGGAGTAATGTGAATGGTTAAGCTAAAAAAAATGAGGGGGGGATGAAGAGGAGAAGATAAACAGAAAGGCAGATAAGCAGACAGGCAGATGAGTCAGAGAAAAACCCAGATTTTTACCCTTTACCTCTTGGTGGGGAAGAGGGAATTTTCTCTCTTATTCCTCTATTGGTCATGAAGTCTGATAGTAGAACTATTCATCCAGAGTTAGAGCCCCATACTGTAGTTGGACAATCATTTTGAAAGAGTTCAAAGCAAAGATTAAGGAGCAGAGGCACATACTCTAGAGAGATATAGATTCAGAAAGGCACTTTTCAGGAGTAAGAACTCAGGCAGTAGAGAAAAGAGTCCATTATGGACTTGAGAGCTAGGCCTGGCAAGTGAGACATAGACTGCAGGGCAAAGGAAGGATGTCAAGTCCAGCAGTCCTGGAGTTCTGAGTCTCCTTGGATCTTATGTATTCCCAATATGATCCAATTAACATTTGTTTTAAGTTTATGTCCAGTATTTACACAGATGCTGCATGAATTTGAGGGAGAGCTACCCCAGATTTATTGGACTAATGATTTGTAGCTATTATTTTTATATGCCTTTGTTAGGAGTCAACCACATCTACTGATTGATTGTTAATGAGAAGTATAGTTATGAGGGTTATAGTTCCAGAAGGGTAATACTACTGTGTGCATTCTTGAGTCTAATGTAATTATTGCCCTATGATGGGAGTATTCCAAATGGGTTGCTACCAGAGAAACTGAATAACTTGAACTCTCCAAAATTGTAATTGCTTCAGATGTCCATTTGTTTCCCACAGTGGAGTTTTTCAATTCCAGAAATTTCTAGCAGAAATTGGATGGAAACTTATTAGAGATGTAGAGGACATTTAACCAGAGGTTTAGGTTGGACCAAGGATATCAAGAATAGTATCCAATTTCATGAGATTCCATGAGGTCCTGAGTCCAGACTCGGCTACCTAATAATTGAGTTATGGTAGGCAAGTCACTTAACCCCTTTAGCTCTCTTGTCTTTCAAGAAAGAATTATAAAACATGGTCTGCCTATCTCACAGGGCAATTGTGAAGATCCAGAGAAATGATGGACTTGAAAACTTTCTGAAAGCTAAGTGCTATACTAAAAAAAAGGACCATTACAGTCAGCTAAATGCCAAAAAAGTGCAATGCAGTTTATATCTAATGCAGTCTTCTTACATAGATGTTTAATTAATATATATTGAATAAATGAATATATAGCTTGCTTCCCATCAAAATCAGCAGTTTCTTTTCTGTTCAGCATTTCTTCTGTCTGCATTCTTATCCCATATTTTGGTGCCACCCTATCTCTCCTCCCAGAGAAACATCTATAATCCAACTCCACCCAACACACCCTAGTGCCCTCTGGCTAGTCAAAGACCTCTCCCTTGACAAAGATCCACCCAGACTCTTACTGCTCAGATCCACCCAGGCTCTAACTTCTCTCAAACTCACATTGAGTCCTGAGATCCTAATCCTTACCCTATTCTATCCTTCCAACTCTTTTTTTCCCCTATGGAGACTAAAGGAGATAAAAAAGTATCATTTCCAAAAAGTTATACACATTAAGATCTGGTTAGGTGGTTTCCTCATTGTTCACCACTTTAAAATATTTATGTGTGGGGCAGCTAGGTAGAGCAGTGGATAGAGTTCCAGCCCTGAAGTCGGGAGGACCTGAGTTCAAATCTAGTCTCAGACACTTAACCATTCCTAGTTGTGTGACCCTGGGCAAGTCACTTAACCCCAATTGCCTCAGCAAAAAAAATATATATATAGCAGTTTATGCCATAAATTATGTGCTAAATATGCCATTAGAGTATGTAATCATACCTGGAACATGCTTCTAGACATGTTAATATTGAAGAACACTGGGAACTCAAACTCATATCCAATCTCTCTAGTTACCCCTACTGTCAGGGACATGCGACTCTAAAGTCCAAATGGGTCATTATACTCACATATTCTTGTGAACCCATTTAGGAATCCCATTCTGTAAGTTATTCCAATTTTATGAATTCCATGCTGGTCACACTACTCTTTCATTCAGGCCTTCTTCAGTAATATAGACACAGAGGTTCAGCAAATATTTTCATACAATTAAAATAATGGATTAAAGTAAAGGATAGCTCAAATTTTAGTATGTATTCTAAGGACAACTAGGTGGTACAGTGAATAGAATTCTGGGCTAGGAGTCAGGAAGACTCATTTTCTAGAGGTTAAATCTGTCTGTTAACATTTATTAATCTTGTGACTCTGCACAAGTCACTTAACCCTGTTTGCCTCAGTTTCCTTATTTGTAAAATAAGATGGAGAAGGAAAAGTCAGAAACTATAGAACAACAATACTCTGTGCTAAGAACACTCCAATCTTATCTATGCCAATTCAACAACCACTCCATTTTTTCTCACAGTCAAGTCCAGAGAACAAATCTCATTGCCACTCAGACATACGATAACACTAAATTGGAGCTGTTTTATAAACTGGGGTTAATCAATGACAGTTTTAGAAAGTTAGTGTTTAGCCTGTACAGTTGCTGTCTGGCTTCCCTTCTAAGGGTTCTTAGTTTCAAAATTTCAAATCATTGTAGCTATTTTTGCTTTACCTGGGCAAGCCTTCTTTGTTTTCTGATGGTCTCTGCTGCTATAGGTAACTTGCCCAATTTTCCATTGTCTTAGAAAAGGTTTTTTTTTTATTTTTTTATATTGTTGTTGTTTGTTTTGTTATTGCTATTAATCTTATCCCTCATAAAAAATCAGAATTCTAGAGTTTCTAGAGATCTCATGTAAATTTTTGGCAGAGCTCTTTGAAACAAATATCTTGACTCTAATGATTAATTCAAATTAAAGCAATTTACTGCAATGGAATGATGATAAAGATGATATATGGATACCCAGTGGATTAGTGCAAATTCTGAAAATCATTCCTTGCTTCTTAGTGCTGGGTCATAGATGTGACATTCAGAATTGCAGGGTTTCAGCCCAATTCGGGGTTTTCTGTAGTTACCTCTTTACATTCTTCTCATTGCCTTATTCTTATCCTTCCTTGTCCTCTTAAAGCAAACAAGAGACACTACCTGAGTCATTATACTCATCTAGTTGCAGAGATGATGAAAAGTTGGTTTTCTTCTCCTTTAGAAGCAGCCAATAAACATCTATCCTATAGTTTTAGTGAGAATTATTTGTAGAACTAGGATAAGGTCTTGCTTTTTTTCTACTGGATCACAGCACAACATTCTTCTGTGCAATGATCCATTTTCTCATTAGAGAAAACATTGATTTTTTGGAAATCAGTTCCCTTTTGGATGATATTAACCTATTTTGCTATTTCTTATTCCTTTTCAGATTGTTCTTGATTCTATTTATTTTGGGGTGGGGGAAGTTTGGGGCATGTGTTTGGTCACTCATTCAACAAACTTTTATTAATTACTTGCTATGTACATGACACTGAATAAGAAATGGATGGGGTAGTATGGGAGTAAGATGATTTGTGAGACAGAATTTCAACCATCAAAGACTTAAAAGTTATTTTGGGAGATAAATATATATTCAACAATCAAGAACATTTAATAGACATTTAAAATGTTCAAAGTATTGTAAAATTCATGGTTACAAGAAATGAAACAAAGCCTCTATTTAGTTAGTATACATGGTTTACATTCTATGAGAGGAGAGTATAAACTATCAAGGTATTATAATTTCCTGGGCAACACTTTTCTAATTCATACTCTTAGGAATCTTCCTAATCTTAGTTTAGCTATATGCTTAGGAACACTAGTGGAAATCAAAGACTGGATTTGAACCCAGTGCTTATTTCAAGGTCAATCAAAACAGCCCTAAATTACAATGTCTCTCTTGTACTTTATACAGACACTAGGTAATTGAAGGAAGTTTAGAGTATGAATAACTGGGATCAGGGAAATGTTCATTGAAGATATGATATTTAACCTCAGCTTTCAAAGATATGAATTCTAAGTAGAAAAGAGATAGTATATAACACAATTGCTTAGAAACAAGTGAATTTAACTAAAGTAGGGAATATGGAGGAAATTAATAAAAATTAAGGCTGACAATATGATGCTATAAAAAGAGCACTGATTTTGGATTCAGAGGAACTAGGTTCAAATCCACTTATTCACTTTGTAAACTTAGATTAGTTTGTTTAGGTCTCAATTTCCTGACCTATAAAATGAAGGTAATAGAATAGAAGACCTCTAAAATCTCTTTCCTCAAAATCAGTGGTTCTAAGAGGAGAAAGAATAGTCAGAACTAAGTTGCATAAGGGCTTGGATTTTAGGCTAAAGAATTTAGCTTTTATTTAAAAGGAAATAGGGAGTCACTGACATTTTTTAAGGGTAGTGAGGCAGCTTGCATGTTCCTTAGGTTGATTGTATCAAGACTATGAAGCAGGTAGAATGAAAATTTTTTTTTTCAATTACAAGGTCAATATAACAGCACAATTAGCTGTCTATTTCAATCATCCAAGTAAGAATGATCAGGGTTTGAATTATGGCAATGTTTATGAGACAGCAAGATGGCATAGGAGATAGGTAAATCTGAAGTCAGGAAAACTCATCTTCCAAATATCAAATCTAATCTCAGACACTTAGTTATGTGACTCTGAGCAAGTGAGTGAACCCTGTTTGCCTCAATTTCCTTCCCTGGAAAATGATCTGGAGAAGGAAATGGCAAACTACTATAATATCTTTTGCCAGGAAAACCCCAAATGGGGTCATGAAGAGTTGGACCATGACTGAAAAAACAGAACAATATGTAAAAGAAAAGGAGATATATAAGGAATGTAATTTAGGTAGAATCGATGAGATTATATATATGGAGAAAGAGGTAAAGGGAAGAAACAAAAATGACTAAGAGGGCAATTGTTGCAGCAATAGAAATAGGAAAAAGTAGAGAAGAGGTGGATTTAGGGAGAAAGAAGATAAGTTCTGTTTTGGACATAATAAGTATGAAATGTTTCTGGGATAATATCTTGGAAATACTCAGAAGGCAAAAAGGACCCATGTCCTTTGTGTTAGGAGGGAAGTAAATAGTATATAATAAAGTACCTTAGGAGTTTATTTTTTTTTAAAAAGGGGATTGATCAGTGTTGTAGGGAGGCATACGGGGTAATCTGATAAGGTGTGAGAAAGATAATATTTGAACAATATCTTGAAATATAAGAAAAACAATCAGTAACTAGAAATAGGAGGAGAGAATATACATAACAGAAAGAAAGTTAAGAGCAAAGTACAGAGCCAGAAAAGCTCAAAGCCATTTAGTAAAAGGCAAGTAACAATGTCATTAATTAATGACAATTAATTAAACACAATAATGATAATTAAGATGCTTATGAAGTAACTAAGTGTAAAAGTATATAAGAGCCCCTGACATAGTTAGGAAGATCTGGTTTAAATCTCTCCTCAGACATTTACTGGTTTTATGATCTTGGACAAGTTACTTAAATTCTTTCACTGTCAGTTTCCTCATCTGTAAAATGAGAATAATAGCTGTGCCTATCTCACATGGTCATTGTGAGGAATAACTGAGATAAAATATGTAAAACACTTTCAAACAATGAAGTGCTGTATTAATGATAATTGTTATTCCAGTTTTGCTTGTACAATGGAAGAGAAGCATAGATTAGCAGTTTGAAGGTAGCTGGTTCAATGGAAAAAAGCTGATTTAAATGTTATTTTATCTTTGTTAAATAAATGTTAAAATATCTGCAATTTTGAACAAGACCTAGTACTTCAATTTCCTTACATATAAAATGAACAGATGAGAGGAGATGATCTCTGAGTTTTCTTTTACATCTATATCTAAGATTTTATGATCTGTGCTGAATAAAGCTTGGGAAGAGAAGGAAGGAGGAAAGAAAGGAAGGAAAAAAGACAAGAAAGAAGGAAGGAAGGAAGGAAAGAAGAAAGGAAGGAAGGAAGGAAGGAAGGAAGGAAGGAAGGAGGAAGGAAGGAAGAAGGAAGGAAGGAAGGAAAGAAGGAAAGAAGGAAGGAAGGAAGGAAGGAAGGAAGGAAGGAAGGAAGGAAGGAAGGAAGGAAGGAAGGAAGGAAGGAAAAAAGAAAGGAAGGAAGGAAGGAAGGAAGGAAGGAAGGAAGGAAGGAAGGAAGGAAGGAAGGAAGGAAGGAAAGAAACACATAAATACACATAAAGGTGGCGGGAGAGAGAGAGAGAAATAAAGAGAGAGAGAGAGAGAGAGAGCAAAAAATTAAAAAAAAGAAAGTATTTTCTTTACTTGTTGACTTGATTATCAGGGTCACACATTTTTAGGAATGTTGTGACAAACTGCCCTATTCTAAAAGGCATGTGAAAATAGGAAAAGAATAACAAACAACTTGGGGGAAAAACTCTTGCTCAAAAATTAACTTTCCAATATAGAGGCATATTTGGGTTAACAGATTATATAACATATGCCTGTATTCATCCCAGGGTTAAGCTTTCTTGTGAGGCTGAAGTGTTTCGGGGTGAATTATTTCAATGAGATTATTTTCTGCTTAATTCAAACTCAAAGTAAAATGGATTTGTAGTCTCATGATGATGGATCTTACCTTCAATATAATAGATCATAATTTATTCATGCCTGCCTATCCTGGGGGGAGGAATCTTAATGGTATTCTCCTTTAAATTTGCCACAAAGAAGGCCATACTGAGCATACCTGACTCACTTTATCCTGATTTTATAAATAGAGCTGTCAATTATTAGTGCTTGCTATTAGTGAAAGCCAACTCTGAAAGAAATCTCATCTACTGATTTCAAATTCAGGAGTTAGGTTGAAGTCAGCAACTCCAGTGAAGTTGAAAGCTCTAGGGAGTTGTTAAAGAGCACACAGATCCCTTCTCATTCCTCACTGGGAGGGGAGAGGTCTGGAGTATGACAGTTTGAGAAGAACCTGAAATTCCCATTTTTTTTCTCATTGTTCTCCATTACCACAAATACTTGAAATTTAGCTAACATAAACAGAAAAATAGAATTCGTGATTTCTTCCCTTTTTTCTTTTTTTCTCAAAATAAGATTTTATTTTGATAAGCACTTCAAAGATATTGAGTAATCAGATATTAGGTTCAACTTGACTTAATGCCAGATTCATAGATTTTTAATCCCCACAACTGATACATGTTTTTAGTTTTATATTTAATAATTTTGTAGTAAAGAAGCAACTACAGAGAGGTAAGAGGAGTTAATAGGGATAATTCTTACATGTAGCTAACTGGTGACTAGGCATTTTTGCTACAAACCTACCTCATTAAAAAACAAAACAAAACGCCCTGCCATCTTTTTATTTGTTTTTACATCATCTTCACACTTGAATATTTCTTCAACTCATAGTTCCCCCATCTCATAGAGCTATCCCATGTAAACTGTCTCTTTACAATGGAAAGGAAAAATGGGTGGATGATGTATGGGTATGGAGTCTATGGAACTCCGAGAAGCTAAGGTTATCATATCTAAAAGGAGATGTGAATAGTTGTGATGGTCACACAGATAAATTTGAATGGTGAATAAAGCACAGCTCTGGAACCTTACTGAGTAGCATTTTAGTAGGTGAGAAGCAACAACTCCACCTAGAATCCACATAAAAATAATTTTTTAGATTCTCACATAGCCATATACTAACAGCTACATGATCTCATCTTTCTTAACTACCTCCTTTGTATGAGGTTTTTTTTTTTTTTTTTTCCTTTTAAGTGACTGATATTATCTCTCTTACTGAGGAGGCCAAGCTTGTATATGTAAGAGATGGGAGGCATCATCTTTCTTCTTGCTTCACCCATGGAGGGAGGGAAAATGGAATGAGTACCCAAAGATCTAGCCATCTTGGAACTTAGGGATGTTAGAAAATAGATGTTCTCTGACTAAAATAAATCCTCCTCCCCACTTATTGTTATTTACTTTGTATATTTCTTTTGCAGTGACTTTATATCCATATCTCATCAATCCTATTAGCCTGTAAAATTAAAGACAGTACAAATATCTTATTTTAAAGCTAAGATACTGCTTTATATACACACATATATACATATATGAAATTTTATAAATATTGAATTGAATCTGGCAGGTTTAACAAGTGAAATCACTAAAAAGTTTCATGTTTTACTTGCTTTCATAATGATGATCTTATACTCTGAAAGTTGTATTGTGCAGGTATGTTAGTTCCAATATTTTTTCCTTTGATTAGCTTGTTTATTTGTTATTTGTACTTGTCTAAGTATATGTTCAAAATTCTTCTGCTTTCACATTTCTGCTTTTTGGAAGAGTTAACTGAATTAAGATTCAGTCCCTTATCTATTTTAGAAACTTCAACAGGGTTATATATACATTTATTCTAGTCATGAATACTTTTTTATTTTCTTGGCTATTGTTAAATATCAAGTTTAAAGTTTCTTTCTCTATTGTTTTATTTCTCTTTTTATGTCTTTGGTTTTTTTCTTGCCTTTGTCTCTAATGTCTTTTTTTTTTTTTTTTACTTAATAGTTTCCTTTTTTCCAAATACATATAAAGATAGTTTTCAACATCCATTTTTGTAAGACTTGAGATCCAAATTTTTCTACTTCCTTTCTAATATTCCCCCTTTGCTCAAGATAGCAAGCAATCTGATATAGGTTATATATGTGCAATCATGTTAAATATATTTCCAAATTAGTCATGTTGTAAAACAATTTTTTTAAAGGAAAAAAAAAAGAGAGAAAAAAAATGAAAGTAGTATATTCAATTTCCATTCAGTCTTCATAGTTCATTCTCTGGGTGTGGATAGCATTTTCCATCATAGGTCTATTGAAATTATCTTGGATCCCTGTATTGCTCAGAAGAATCTAAATCTTTCTGTTTCTTTGTTCTCTGCTAATCTCGCCTTGTCTCTTGATTTGCGCTAAAGTTGACATTCTAACTCTTCTTTTTTCATTGGTGTGCACTTTATCCCCATCTGCTTCTTACAAACACTAGCTTTCATCAAGATTCCATTTATATGGCATCTACATTGTTAAGCCTTTATTGATCATTTTCCGAGGACTTCCCAAAATAATTCTATATATTTTATTTATAATTTGTGCTACCCAGTACAATATTATCTCCTTGAGGTGGAGAACTTCTTATTCATTTTGTTTAATTATCCCCAATTCCTAGTATAGTTTTCTTTAAATATATTCTCAGTGAATGCTTAAATGGCATTGAATAAAAACACTCAAAGATTGAAGAACCATTCAAATACGATAATTGAAAAAATATATATAAGGAAACTATCAGAATAAATATTTGTTTCACATGGATTTAAAGAAATATCAATTTTCATGTACTAATTATTGTATAAACTCTATAAGGTCTTGAAAATTGAGAAAAAAATTATCTACCAATCTCTTTTTATGAAAGTTTCACTATCAAGATATAATAAGAAGATAATCTTTAAATAATGAAAGTATTCATTCAAGAACTTATATCTGCTCCAAAGAAATGTAATATGACTGACAATAACGAAAGTATTTTTTACAAATTTAGTGTTCTACAAAACTATAAATACTTTACAAATTGGACAAAATAATTGTATAATTTTAAATAATTTTTTAGAATTTAAAGAAAACAATCAAGATTCTCAAGAAAGACAATGGAAAAATAGAACTGAAGGGGGAATGAACTCAGATTTTATATTGCACAATAAAGTAATAATCTTCATAAATACTTGGTAGTCTGAAAAAATAAATCAGATGACAAATTAAATAAGGAAAATAAAGACATGAACTCAATAACCTCATGTTGATAAACTTTAATATATATTTATATGTATACATGCATATTGATGTATATGTTTCTGTGTGTGTGTGTGTGTGTGTGTGTGTGTGTGTGTGCGTGTGTATGATTTAGATTTCAGGAAACATCATTTAAATGTTAAGAATTGTTCAGAAAACTGGAAAGCAGCTTGATAGCAACAATGTTTTGAGCCAATATCTTATACCATATGCATCAATAAGCTCAAAATGAATGCATGATCAGAATATTAAAAGAACACCATAAAAAGAGTAAAGATAACTTTCTTATCTATGATTAGTAAATGCTGCATAATCAAACAAAGGATAAAAATGATCAAAACAGTAAAGAAATAACATAGGTTACATGAATTTCATGTAAAAAATTTTACATGTCATGTAAAAAAATCAACATAAATAGAATTTTTTAAAATGTGGTAGATTGAGAAGAAAAAAATCTTTGCATCAGATATTCAGGACAATGATATCATATCCAAGATATACAGGAAACCAACACAAATATATAAGAGCAAAAGCCATTTCTTAGCAGTTAAGTGGTCAAACAATATGAACAGTTTTCAAAGGAAGAATTATAAATTATTAATTACCATATAAAAGATCATTCCAAATCACTAATAAAAGGAATTCAAATAAGAACAATGATGCAGTTTTGCCTCACATGCAATAATTTGTCAGGTGACAAAAAATAAGAATATTGTAAGGATTGTAGAAATAACAATACATAAATATGGTATTAATAGAGCTATCAATTGGCCTAAACATTCTGGAAAATTTTTTGGAATTATGTTTTAAAAAGTGGCTAAAATGCCCACACAATTTAAGTGAAAGATACTGTTCCTAGCTATATATCCGTAGGAAATCAAACTAAGGAAGAATAGTCCTTTATATTTCAAAATATTTATAGTAGCACTTTTTGGTAGTTGTTAAGAGTTGTAAGCTAAGGAAATATTCATTTAACGGGTAATTGCTAAACAAATTGTAATATCTGTACATAGTAATATATTACTATATTAAAAAAACTAATAAATATAAAGACTACAGAGAGGAAAGTAAAGATATATGAAATGATGCAAAATGAAGCAAGGAACAGGAAAATAATGTATTCAAACATTATAATAATGGACATAAAAATAACAAAATTGAAATAAACCTTTGAAATTATGATAACCAAAGAAGAGATGTGAGAATATATTCATTCTCAATTCTTTTTTTTTCCCCTCTTCTCTTCTCTTCTCTTTTTATTTATTTATTTATTTATTTTGACTTTTTATTGACAGAGTCCATGCCTGAGTAGGTTTTTTTTTTTTTTTTTACAACATTATCCCTTGCATTCACTTCTGTTCCAACTTCTCCCCTCCCTCCCTTCACCTCCTCCCCCAGATGGCAAGCAGTCCTATACAAGTTAAATATGTCACAGTGTATCCTAGATACGATATATGTGTACAGAACAGCACAGTTCACTTGTTGCACAGGAAGAACTGGATTCAGAAGGTAAAAATAACCTGGGAAGAAAGACAAAAATGCAAGCAGTTTACATTCATTTCCCAGTGTTCTTTCTTTGGGGGTAGCTGCTTCTGTCCACTCTTGATCAAATGAAACTGAGTTAGATCTCTTTGTCAAAGAAATCTACTTCCATCAGAATACATCCTCATACGGTATGGTTGTTGAGGTATATAACGATTTCCTGGTTCTGCTCATTTCATTTAGCATCAGTTCATGTAAGTCTCGCCAATCCTCTCTGTATTCATCCTGCTGGTCATTTCTTACAGAACAATAATATTCCATAACATTCATATACCACAATTTACCCAACCATTCTCCAATTGATGGGCATCTATTCATTTTCCAGTTTCTAGCCACTACAAACAAGGCTGCCACAAACATTTTGGCACATACAGGTCCCTTTCCCTTCTTTAGTATCTCTTTAGGGTATAACCCAGTAGAAACATTGCTGGATCAAAGGGTATGCACAGTTTGATAACTTTTTGAGCATAGTTCCAAATTGCTCTCCAGAATGCTTGGATGTATTCACAATTCCACCAACAATGTATCAGTGTCCCTGTTTTCCCACATCCCCTCCAACATTCCGCATCATTTTTCCCTGTCATTCTAGCCAATCTGACAGGTGTGTAGTGGTATCTCAGAGCTGTCTTAATTTGCATTTCTCTGATTAATAATGATTTGGAGCATATTTTCATATGGCTAGAAATAGTTTCAATTTCTTTGTCTGTGAATTGTCTGTTCATATCTTTTGACCATTTATCAATCGGAGAATGGCTTGATTTCTTATAAATTAGAATCAATTCTCTATATATTTTAGAAATGAGGCCTTTATCAGAACCTTTGACTGTAAAAATGTTTTCCCAGTTTATTGTTTCCCTTCTAATCTTGTCTGCATTAGTTTTGTTTTTACAAAAACTTTTCAATTTGATATAATGAAAATTTTCTATTTTGTGGTCAATAATGATCTCTAGTTCTTCTTTGGTCATAAATTCCTTCCTCTTCCCATAGGTCTGAGAGGTAAACTATCTTATGCTCTTCCAATTAATTTATAATCTCATTCTTTATGCATAGGTCATGAACCCATTTTGACCTTATCTTGATGTATGGTGTTGTGTGGGTCAATGCCTAGTTTCTGCCATACTAATTTCCAATTTTCCCAGCAATTTTTGTCAAATAATGCATTCTTATCCCCAAAACTGAGGTCTTTGGGTTTGTCAAATACTAGATTATTAAAGTTATTGGCTGTTTTGTCCTTTGAACCTAACCTATTCCACTGATCAACTAGTCTGTTTGTTAGCCAATACCAGATGGTTTAATAACCACTGCTTTATAATATAATTTTAGATCTGATACAGCTAGGCCACCTTCATTTGATTTTTTTTTTATTAATTACCTTGAAATTCTTGACCTTTTGTTTTTCCATATGAACTTTGTTCTTATTTTTTCTAGGTCATCAAAATAGTTTTTTGGGAGTCTGATATAGCGCTAAATAAATGGATTAGTGTAGGTAGTATTGTCATCTTTATTATATTTGCTCACCCAATCCAAGAGCATTTAATATTTTTCCAATTGGTTAGATTAGATTTAATTTGTGTGGAAAGTGTTTTGAAGTTTTGCTTATAAAGTTTCTGATTTTCCTTTGGTAGATAGATACCTAAATATTTTATACAATCAGTAGTTACTTTAAATGGAGTTTCTCTTTGTAACTCTAATTGTTGGGTTTGTTAGTGATATATAAGAATGCTGATGACTTTTGTGGGTTTATTTTGTACATTCTCAAATCTTTACAGAGGTAGTAGACCATGAAAATGGAATCCTCCATAAAATGTTGGACTTGTTTGGTGAAATCTTGATAAGAATTATTTTTCTTCTCCCCCCTTTATTATAAGAAATTTCTTTATGGAAGGAGAAAGAAAAGAGAAAATATGTGGGGGAGAAAAGTGATGCAAAAAGAGATATTCATTAAAAAAAAGTTTTTTTGTTTTTTATTTACATTTTTCAATGAAAATATTGATGTGTAAGAAGTGGGTTTGGCCTATTTGTATCATAATACTTTTACTTACTGTCTAGTAAAATGAAATCTGGTACACTTTTCCAAAATAATTGATATAAAATGAGATATAAAGATTGTCCACTTGAGACTAAACACTTATATATTCTTTCTAATTCTATAAGCAATATTAGATTTCTATTTCTAGTTATATGAAACATAATCACTCAAATAATATTTGCAGTTGGAAAGAGAACTCTTAAGGCTGTTGTATTAGTGCACACACACACTCATAGTGTACAATGCACTTATGACATGGAAGAATCAAGGTCTCATTACAACTTTTTTCCTCACCAACACCCCTGTAAGAATTTAAATTTTATAATGAGTTTTATATAGATTGTATCATTTGAACATTGTAAAATACTCCTGTAAATCATTAGAGGATGTATCTTGGAATGATGGCAAAAATCATTGATGAACTCAGCACACCTTAATTCAAATCCTGCTTCTGCTACTAATTACCTCTTTCACTTAGGTCAGTTCAATACTTTCATTCTGACTTTTCTCATCTATTAAATGAGATTAGAAATTAGGCTTTTAAAGATCATTCTAGAACTGCAATCCCTCTATGATAGTAGTGTGGCTTTTAGGTATGTCTGAAATGAGTCCTATTTAAAAAAAATGATTTGTAGTGACCAGTTCTAGCCACATGAATATAAATTCAATAATTACCCTAAGGCTAAAAAATGTTATTAATGATAATGGATTGACTTGGTCTATACCGTACACTAGTAAGATTGAGACTCATCAATGCAATCAATCAAACTTGTTGACTGTTCAACAATACAAGCATCAAGACCACCAATGTAATTCTTAGAAGTGACAATAAGTGGCTTACCAGTGTTCATGATGAGGGTCTCTTTCTATCTAGACAGAATAAGTATTACTCCCTCTGAAATGGCTTTCTGGCTTTATCTCCACTGATCAAATGAACATGGAATGTTCAGATCTCCAAATTTGGAGAACACAGTAGTCTTTCCTTTTTTTGTAATGCCAATAGCTGGATAATAGCTGAGGCTTTAGATTTTTATGGTTCTAGCTAAGAGTTTTGCAGATTATACCTATAATTCTCATTGGGGAGATAAATATATTGAGACAACTAGATTTTGAAAGACTAATCAATGACTTGAAACTGTACCACATTCATGTAAAACACTTAGATGTTTCTAGAAAGTAATTTTTAAGAAAACATACATAATAGATTTTCATACTATAACTTTTTTTGTTGTTGTTGAGGTAGTTGGGATTAAGTGACTTGCCCAGGGTCACACAACTAGAATGTGCTAGGTGTCTGAGTCCAGAATTGAACTCAGGTCCTCCTGACTTCAAGGTTGGTGCTCTATCTACTGCACCATCTAGCTGCCCCCATATTATAATTCTTAAGTAGTTTTGTGTGTATCAAGAAGTCTGTGAAATCCTGTTTGTTTCTTTCTTATGATTTCCTTAGGCATGATCATTATAAATTGCACAGATCATTTTCATAAAGCTATTATAAAGACAAATAAGTAGACACATTGTCAGCAATTGTTGATATTTGGGGAAATTTTTAGAGAATAATAAGAAATTTTTTTCCTTTTCTTTTGGGATTTTTTAATAAAACATTAAAAAATGATACCCAAGTATCTTTAAAAGCATGTTACCCCAAGGCAGATTTCTTCTTCATCTATTTTGTCAGGTCCAAATGCTCTTCTTAATTTCATCTTCTCAAGAATTGGTGATAATCACAGTACATTAGGTTTTGAATGACAGAATATAATTATAGTGGATTCATTAATGAACTAATGAATTAATAGAGTACATTGGTTCATGTCCCAGTTCTGTAATTCACTCTGTGTGACTTTGGGTAAATCATTTCATCTTTCTAGGACTTAACCTCTTCATATGTTAAATGAGACAGCTGGACTTCTCTTAATTTTTCTCAATCAATGAAATTATGAACCTTTCTTTCAATATAGAACTAATACTCTCCTGAGGCAAGTCAATCCATTTTTAGATAGGTCTCATTGTTGTGAAGTTATTCCTAATGAACCAGTTTTCCACTCTGAGACTCTACAAAACATCCAAAGTAATCATGTGGGTGAATGGCAACAATCAAGCCACATAAGAAATGTTTGAATTAATTATATTCTCAAATGTGAGGAAAAGATATATTAAAGAAAGTGAGGAAAAGATGATGCCATCTGTTGGCTATTCTGCCCAGAAGACTTTAAGGTTTTAATTAGTTCTTTTCACCTTGGGAGTTAACTGATGGAATGTTTTTCTAATTAATGTTCTAACCACATCATGCTCCCAGGCCAGGAAGAAGAAGAATGAATGACTCCATGAGAATATGGAAATTGTTGTAGTAGAGATCATGGCAAGTTTTGATGAATTTCAATTGCTAAGCTTCAAAGAAGACTGAGCTGATATTTCAGATGATAATACCACTTGATTTCATGGGGACAGGGGATATTTAAGAGACTGTGTGCATCAGTGTGTGTGTGTGTGTGTGTGTGTGTGTGTGTGCGCGCGCACGCATGTGCACTTGCGTATCTTATTTTGAAGAATGAATCACAGGTGGTTTTTTTGGGTTTTTTTTTTTTATACCTAAATTTCCTGCTTGACTATGCCTCCTGTGAATAGCATCGAGAGAGAGAGAGAGAGAGAGAGAGAGAGAGAGAGAGACAGACAGACAGACAGACAGACACAGAGAAAGAGAGGATAATTCACTTTACTAAGCTCAATCACCAATCATCACTCTCTTGTATATAGTATTTTTTGGCTTTTATGTTTTATTTTATCCTTCCTATTGCTTGGATTTTCTGAAAACTCACCAGGGTTTTAGCTAAGTATAACATGTAAATTAAGCACAAGCAACCTAAAATACAATTTCAAATATCAACAACAATCCTGTTAACTTTTTGCTTTTGGATTTTGTTAACTTTTTGATTTTTCAGAATTTTATTTTGATCTTTAATTGGTGTTTTAAAGTTTGTTAGTTTTCAATTTTTAACCAATTCCATGCCCAATTTATTGAGGGTGGATAAAGGACTTTAGCATTATGTTTTTTCCAAGGTACTGATTTGACTATCCCCAAAAAGCTTTCTCATTCTTGTCATTTTCATTAACAAAATTATATATTATTTTCTGATCTATTCTTTGACCCAACAATTATGATTTAGTTATTTGGTTTTAATATTTGCAAGGCCCTTCAATAATTATGATTTTGTTACATTGTAGTCAGCAAATACTTCATATTTCTGTTTTTCACATAAATTCATGAAGCTTTTATGTGCTGAGAAATAGGCAATTTAGTTTTCTGCAAACTCACCAGGATTCTATGAAGATGTAAATGAATCTCAAGGAAACTATAGAAATATAATTTAAAATCCATGAGAATTTAGCTTAATTTAATTTTTTAATTGAGTTTTTCAGAATTACATTTTGATCTTTAATTGGTATTTTAAAATCTGCTGGGAAAAAATTCCCAAGACCCACTTGTGCAAAAAAACTTTGTAGTAGCTTTTTTTATGGTGGCAAAAGCATTGAAAAATGAGTAGAAGCCCAGTTGGGGAATGGCTGAATAAGTTATGCTATATGTATGTAATGTAATAATATTGTTCTATAAAAATGATGAACAGGCTGATTTTAGAAAAGCTTGGAAAGGTTTACATGAACTAAGCTGAGTGAAGCAAGCAGAACCAGGAAAATATCATACACAGCAACATCAAGATTGTGTGATGATCAACTGCGATAGACATAATTCTTCTCAGCAATTCAGTGGTTCAGAGCAATCCCTATTATCTTTGGATGGAAAATGCCATTTGTATCTTGAGAGAGGACTATTAAATATAGATCAAAACAAACCATTTTTACCTTTCTTCTTTTTTTTTCTTTTCCCATTGTTTTCCTTTTGTCCTGATTTTTCCCCCCAAACATGACTCATACAGAAATATGTAAAAAAAAAAAATGAATGTACATGTATAAACTGAAAAAATTAAATTAAGAAAAAGAAAACTAAAAGAAAACAACTGACAATCACAAAATGACTAATATGGAACTATGTTTTATATGACTGCACATATATAGTCTATATCAAATTGTTGACTATTTTAGGGAGTGAGGAAGGAAAAAAGGAGTAAGGAAAACCTGGAAATCAAAATTTTAAAAATGTTTAAAATTGCTTTTATATCTATATATATTTATATATAATTAAGAAAAATGAAATGTTATTTTAAAATGTTCCCTTCTTAATTTTGTCAATGACTAAAAAAGGTTCCTTGCAATCCCCAAATATCTTTTTACTGAATATTTTTTCATGCAAATCATTCAGCTTTCCCCTTAAGCACTGACTATTACAGTTAAGAATTAATCTTATTAATTCATCGTCTATGGTACTTTTCATCATGATATAGTTTTCCTACTTATCACTATTGATTAACAAAAGATATTAACAATAAAAGGATTGGAATGATTGTAACCTCCCACTCCCAGGCTACTGATTGCCAGGGCCATACATACTAATCTTTCCCGGATAGACATGAAGACAAGCCATTCTTGAGGTACCAAACAGCCTTTCTTTATTGGTAATCTCAGCAGGAGTTAGCAGGAAGCAAGAATAAATGTATATGTCTCTGCATCTCTCTCTCTCTCTCTCTGCATCTGTGAATCTCTCTACATCTCTGCCTCTCTCTACTTCTCTCTGCATCCTTTCTCTCCCCATTTATATTTACTCTCTTCTGGGATTATCCTGTGAGAAGTCTGGACTAGCTCCCAGGAGGCCTCAGGGTCAGGCAGAGTTAGGAAAATTAAAAATCCTTGGTCTTTAGGGGGGAAAGAGTGAAGGAAATGGAAAAAACTGCCAGGAGTTTTGCCAAGGATCTAGAGTTCAGAATCTCTACACTTTTCTCCTCTCAGTCCTGTATCCAAGTGAATCTGGCTCATCTCACTCCACCTTCTAATCCCTCCTACAATTATCTGTATACACCAAAAGATGGAGCCTGCATGGAATACTGGATTAAGAACAGCAGCAACATATGTTTGACACATAGTAGGGCTGTTTTTCATTCCTGTGGCAAAACTGTCCATTCATATCTTTTATAAAGCTCAGCTAAGTTAATGCTAGGCACTGAAAAGGCAAATCTTTTCATATCCTCCTTATCTAGAGGGATAGAATAGAAACAATCCTTAATGTCTATAGCCCAAAGAGGCCATTCTCTAGGCAATTGAGTAGGAGATGGAAGTCCAGGCTGAAGAGTTCCCATGGTTTCCATCTGTTCATTTATCTTTCTTAAAGCAGTCAACATCCTCCATTTTCCAGATTTATTTCTTACAACAAATACTGGGGAATTCCAAGGACTTAGAGAAGATTGTAAGTATCCTTGGTCAAGTTGCTCCTGTACTATATCTAATAAGGCCTGAATTTTATCACTACCTTAGGGTCACTGTTCTATCCACACTGGTGTGTCAGTTTTCCATTGGATAGGAACAGGTGAAAGTGTTGGCAGGCCTTCAACAGCAGCCCTGCCTAAAAAACCAAAGTACTCATTTTAAACCCTAATTGTTGTAAAATGTCTCTCTCCCCCACAGATTGATGGGGATTTTTCCAACTATAAAAGGAGTAAAAAACTCCTGTTTTGCCTTCAAAAGTCCACCTCAAAGGGGTAGCACTAACTTTAGCTGCTATTGATCCTCTTATGCCAGACATGTAAGTGTCTGCCTTAATCTTTTGCCAGTGACTGGGCCAGTTGGCATCTTTAATGACTGTACGATCTGCACCAGTGTCTACCAATCCTTCTAATGGTATGACATTTATATAGATAGTGAGCATAAGTCGGTCAGCTGTCACAGCTGCTGTCTAGTATATTCCTGGATTTTGTTGCTTGGAGTCAGAATCCTCCTCTTCCTCCTCCCTCCACCCCAAAAGGTGAAGTTGATGGGGCAGTGTCAAGGATCTGCTCTGGTATAGGTGGAGTTGATGCTGGGCTGTGAGAGTGAGAATCACCATGCCCTTCAAGTTTACTTAAGTCCTCATGCCCTCTGGTGATATTGCCATTAATCTGTCCTTTGCCTTCCTCTTTTTCCTCACACTTCCTCATCTGGCATTCTTAAAACTTTTCTTTTTTCTATAACTTGTGGGATATTTTTTAAGGCCAATTGTATTAAGTTGTACATTTCATATGTATATTAAGTTGTACATTGTATATGTACATATAAAATGTTTCCTTAGAAATTGAATCAGGACCTTTACCATCGTAGTATTCACATAGTTGGTCTCCTACTAATTTCCAATTATCTGCCTCTATTTCTTCTTTCCTGTTAGTTTTTGCACTGCTTCATTTTATACTACATGATTAAACTTGCCTATTATTCTAATTATCTTTTATTTCCTACTTTATCATTTGTTAGAGACTTTACTTCTAAGAATTGCCATGTATGCCATGTCAGCTGGTAGGGTGGATCCAGGAGGTAGCAGGAGGCTTGGCCTCTGAGGAAGGAGGTTGTGTCTTACAGGTGTTTCCTTGAAACTAACAGGGTTTTGTCAAGATAAGTGGTAATAACAATCTTTTTTCCTTCTTTTATTAAAACTTCTTATTTTCAAAACATATGCCTAGATAATTTTCAGCATTCACCCTTGCTAAACCTTGTGTCTCCAAATTTTTTCCCTTCCTTTCCTCCAGCCCCTCCCTTATATGGCAAGCAGTCCAACATATATTAATCATGTACAATTCTTACATACATATTTCTACAATTATGCTGCACAAGACAAATCAGATCAACAAGGAAAATATGGGAAAGAAAACAAAATGCAAGCAAAGAAGAAAAAAAAATGAAAATATAATGTTGTAATCTACACTCAGTTTTTACAATCCTCTCTCTGGGTGCTGCTGGTTCTCTTCATCACAAGATTGTTGGAATTGGTCTGAATCACCTCACTGTTGAAAAAAACCATGTCCATGAGAATTGCTCATCATATAATCTTGCTGTTGCTCTTTACAGTGTTCTTCTGGTTCTATTCACTTCATGTAGTATCAGTTTATGTATTTCTCTTCAGGCCTCTCTGAAATCAGCTTGCTGATTGTTTCTTATTGGACAATAGTATTACATCACATTCATATACTATAACATATTCAGCCATTCTCCAACTGATGGTCATTCTTTCACTTTCCAATTCCTTGCCACTACAAAAAGGGCTGCTACAAACACTTTTGCATATGTGGGTCCTTTTCCCTTTTATATGATCTCTTTGGGATACAGGCCCAGTAGAGACACATCCAGATCAGAAATCATGTACAGTTTGAAAGCCCTTTGGGCATAATTACATATTGCTTTCCAGAATAGTTGGATCAGTTCACAACTCTACCAAATGTATTAGTATCCCAGTTTTTCCACATCCCCTCCAACATTCATCATTTAGTCATTCTTCATTTTAGCCAATACGAAATGTGTGTAGTGGTACCTCGGATTAGTCTTAATTTTTATTTCTTCAATCATGATTTAGAGCACTTTTTCATATGGTGAGAAATGAAAATGAGGATTTGTAGATCAACAGGAGTGTATCTTCTACTTTCTTGACCTGAAGAGTTAAGCTATAGAATCACAGGATACATTTCTATTTTCAAATCAGCTGAATTCTAATCCTTCTTTTGTGGCTTTAAGTAGTGTCTTTTGCAATCTGCTGATAGTCACCCAGATTCTGGCTCTTCTTTCTTAAAGAACCAAGGGGATGTGCATTCTAATGTATCCAAGAGTCCACCAATTTGCTCCCAAGTTACAGGCAAACCTTGTCTCTTGATCTATCTAAGTATGCTTTCTATAGAGCTCCCTCAGAGTGAGGGTGAGGGTGGAGTTGGGGGTGTGGGAGAATCTTTTCCTAATATATGCCCCATTTCAGTTAGAAGCCCTTAACAAAGTAAGTTCCCTGTCTGTTTATTAAAATACTCGCCCTATTTCCTGGTCACCTGGGATTTCTTCAGTGAAATTAGGGTCCTTGGTTCACACATTGGATACCAAAATGTAAATTCTGGGCTAGCTCCCTGGAAGCCTCAGGGTCAGGCAGCATCAGGATAAGCAAAAGTCCTTGGTCTTTAGGAGGAGGAGTGAAGGAGATGGATAAAACTGCCAGGAGTTTTGCCAAGGATCTAGAGTTCAGAATCTCCATACTTTTCTCCTCTCAGTCCTGCATCCAAGTGAGTCTGGCTCATCTCACTCCACCCTCTAATTCCTCTTACAATTATCTGTATACCAGAGAGGACTGGCGAGACTTACATGAACTGATGCTGAGTGAAATGAGCAGAACCAGGAGATCATTATATACCTCAACAACGATACTGTTTGAGGATGTATTCTGATGGAAGTGGATCTCTTCGATAAAGAGAGCCTTAATTGATCAAAGATGGACAGAAGCAGCTACACCCAGGGAAAGAACACTGGGAAATGAATATAAACTGCTTGCATTTTTGTTTTTCTTCCCGGGTTATTTATACCTTCTGAATTCAATTCTCCCTGTGCAACAAGAAAACTGTTTGGTTCTGCACACATATATTGTATCTAGGATATACTGCAACCCATTCAACATGTAAAGGACTGCTTGCCATCTGGGGGAAGGGATGGAGGGAGGGAGGGGAAAAATGGGAACAGAAGTGAATGCAAGGGATAATGCTGTCAAAAATTACCCTGGCATGCATTCTATCAATAAAAAGTTATACAAAAAAAATTATCTGTATACACCAAAAGATTGAGCCAGCATGGAATAGTGAGAAGGGCCATTTTTCCAAGCATATGCTAATACAGTTATTGTCCAGTAGGTAATTAGCCTTAAGTGCTTGGTTGTCTGATTCAAGCACACCTTTTAAGAGTTTCAGCCCTTTACAATCCTGTGTCTGGCCCACTCAGCACTGCGTAAGTGGATCTGCAGAAGGGAGACACCTGGAGTTAACACTGTGTCCTAAGAAAAGATCAAGAGGACACACCCCTCACCTTTTCAAGGAAAATGAAAATCATCTTAAAAAAACTCTTAAAGCAACTCTACATGAACATAACCAGATGTTCACATGAACATAGAAATTAGCTTTGTTATTGCTTTGTAACAAAAGTTGAAAAACTAACATTAAAACAAGACTTGGAATTTACTGTGGATTGTATTTGAGCTTTTAATTTAAAAATTCAGACAAATTGAAGAAAATAAAGAAAACTCTCAGATCATGGATGTATGGCCTACATCAGTATTTAGTGGAGGTGATGAATAGATTTAAGGGATTTAAGGGATGAGATCTAGTGAATAAAGTGCCTAAATAAGGATAAAGTTTTTCCATTCTGTACAGAAGACAGCAATAAAACACATCTCAAAGAAAACTAAGAGCAAGAAAGCAAAATGTTTACCTGATGGGGCATTGCAAATAGCTGAAGAAAGAAGAAAAGTAAAATCCAAAGTAGAATGGAAAAGAATTTAGGGAATAGGAGAGATAAGGTTTTCTTAAATAAGCAATGTGAAGAAATAGGAGGAAACAAGAGAATGGAAAAGACAAAGGAGTTCTTTAAGAAATTTAGAAACAACAAGGGAAAAGCAAAAATAGGGCATTGTAAAAGACCCAAATAGTGAAAACTTAATAGAAGCAGAAATGATTAAGAAGTATCATAAATACATAGAAGGATTATATAAGAAAGATCTCAGTATCACAGATAACCAGTATAATGTAGTTAAGTGATCTAGTACCAAACATCCTAGACAATGAAGTGAAGCATTAGTAACAATAAAGCTAGATGGAACTCCATTTCAGCTTTTTAAAACTCTCAAAATATTGCTGTTAAAGTGATGCACTAAATATGCCAGAAATTTGGAAAATTCAGCAGTGGTAACTAGATTGGAAAAGATCAGTTTATGTCCAAATTCTGAAGAAGGGTAATGCCAAAGAATGTTTTAATTACCAAACAATTTTACTCATTTCACATGCTAGCAAGATAATGTTTACAATTCTGTAAATTGGAAAAATAGAAGACAATGTGAAATATTTCATTGGAAAAACAACTGACCTAATTTTTTTTTAAATTATTGTACTACCGAAAAAAAAATAAAAATAAAAAACCATAGACATGATCTTTCAAGAAATTGTCAGAAAAACTTATATAATATTCTAGAACAAGAGGCAAAAAATAGAAATGGAAAGAATCTACAAATCACCTTTTGAAAGAAATCTCAAAATGCAATTTCCCAGGAGTATTATAGCCAAATTCCAGAGCTACCATGTCAAGGAGAAAACATCAGAAAGAAAAAAAAATCAAGTATCATGGAGCCACAATCAGAATAACACATGATTTAACAATTTGTACAATAAGTGATTAGAGACCTTAGAATATGATATTATGGAGGGTAAAGGAACTTGGATTACAACCAAGAATCATCTACCCAGCAAAAGTGAGTATAATCTTTCAGGGGAAAAATGAATATTTCATGAAATAAGACTTTTGAGCATCTTGATGAAAAGATCAGGCTTAAATACAAAAATTAATTTTCAAATACAAAATTCTAATAAGATATAAAAAGATCAACAGGAAAGAAAAATTCTAAGAGACTTAATTAGGTTAAATTACTTATATTCTTACCTGGGAAAATACTTGTAACTTATAAGAATTTGTTCATTTTTAGGGCAGTTAAAAATATATATAAACAGAAGATAAGGGTGTTAAGTTGAATGTGGAGAGATGATATGTAAAAAAAAAAATTAAGGGGTGAAAGAAAAATGGACTGGAAAAATGTAAAGGAAAAGGTAAAATGGAGTAAGTCATCACACATAAAAGAGGCAAAATTCTGGGTATTTTTTTTTCAATGGAAGGGAAGATTGAGGAGGTAAGAATGAGTGAGTGAAGCTTATTGTCATCAGAATTGGCTCAAAGAGAGAATAAATACACCCATAATTGGGCATAAAATGTTACCCTATAGGAAAGCAGGAGGGGAAGAAAATAAAATGAAAGAGGAGGGTGATAGGAGGAAGAACAGTTTGAGGGATGGGTAGGCAGAAGCAAAACATTTTGGAAAAGGAAAGTAACTATAACTTATCTATAGGCATTTGAACAAAATACTCTAGCTTACCATTGATTGGAAAATGCAAATTTAAAAAATTCTGAAACATTACCACATACTTATTTGATTGGCTATTAGAACAGGAAAAGAAAATGACAACTGTCAGAACGAATGTGAGAAAAATAAGACATTAAGGTACTACTCGTTGAGTTGTAAACTGATTCAACCATTCTGTAGAGCAATTTGGACCTATGACAAAATTACTACTAACACCGTGACTACCCTTTGATCTAGCAACACACTGTTAGGTCTATATTCCAAAAGACATAAAAAACAAAAAGGAAAAGAACCTACATATGCAAAATATTTATAGCAGCTCTTTCAGGCAAAGAATTGGAAATATGCCTATCAATTGTGGAATGCCTGAATAAATCATGGTATGTAATTTTGATGGAATACTATTGTGCTATAAGAAATGATGAGATGGGGCCAAGATGGTGGAGAGGAGGCATACAGCTGTGTAAACTCCGTTTTTTCTCTCAGAATTCATTTCATTACAAGCCTCTGAATGAATGCTTGACTGAAAAAACCCCCACAAATAATTTCCAAGAGAAGATATCCTTGAAATTCACCAGGAAAGGTCTGTTTTTGCTTGAGGGTGGGGATGGTTTTAGATCAGGCACAGGCTGAGGGCAGGCAGCAGCAGCAAGAGCCCAGCAGGCAGCTCACAGTCAGGCATACCAGAGGGGGTTGGGGTGTGATCTCAGCTGTCTCTGCCAGGGGGAGCTTTGCTACAGGATTGGATACTTTGCCCTGGAAGCAAGCCAGTAGCCCAGCAGAGAAGCTAAAAACACCAGGGGTGAAGAATACAACCCCAAATAGTCTCTCGGGATCTGGCCAACTCTACCCTACAGTGTCTCAGCACGCTCTCAGAGAGCAGGTGTAGCGCAGCCATTGCTGTGCTGTAAGGGCTTTGCTGCTGCCCCTCCCACTTCCCCCCAGTCTGTAGAGGAAACTGGGTAACACCACCCAGCCCCTCTCCCCAAAAAAGCAGACTTCATTTAGGGTTTTTTTCTTTTTTTCTTTTTGCTAGTTTGTCTTTGATTCTTCTCTGACAAAATAAGCAAAAAATTGAAAAGGACCTTAACCCTTGACAGCTTCTACACGGATAGAGAGCAGACTCTAAACCCTGAGGAAACTAAAAACAGACTGTCTCCAGGTGAATCCCCAAGGTAGGAGATCATCTGTTCCTCAGCACAGATAAACCTCATAGAAGAAATTAAAAGGAGGACTTCCAGCCAAAATGGCAGAGAGGAGGCACACAGCTGTGTAAGCTCCGCGTTTTCTCTCACTATCCATTTCATTACAAGCCTCTGAATTAATGCTTGACTGAAAAAAAAAACCCACAAATAGCTACCAAGAGAAGCCATCCTTGAGATTCGCCAAGAAAGGTCTGCTTTTACTGGAGGGCTGGGACGGTTTTAGATCGGGCACAGGCGGTGGGCAGTGGCAGTGAGAGGATGGGAGCAGACTGGAGAGGGGGTGGGGAGTGATTGCAGCCGTCTCTGCTGGGAGAGCTTCACTACAGGACTGGATACTTTGCCCTGGCAGCAAGTCAGCAGCCCAGCAGAGAAGCTAAAAACACCGGGGTTGAAGAATACAACCCCAAACAGCTGGAGTCTCTCGGGACCTGGCCGCCCCCTTTTCTGCCCCCACAGTGTCTCAGCAAGCTCTCGGATCTCAGAGCGCAGGCACAGCACAGTCGGGCTAGTGGCTCACTGCTGCCCCCGCAGTCTGTAGAGGAAGCTCGGTAACACTACCCAGCCCCTCCCCCAAAGAAAGACTCCAGTTTTTTCTTTTTTTCTTTGCTAGTTTGTCTTTGATTATTAGACAGAATGAGCAAGAAACTGAAGAGGACTTTAACCCTTAACAGCTTCTATACAGATAGAGAGCAATCTCTAAATCCTGAGAAGACTAAAAACAGACAGTCTCCAGGTAAATCCCCAAAGGAAGAGATCATCTATTCCTCAGCACAGATGAATCTCATGGAGGAAATTTAAAAGGCTCTCACAAGGGAGCTAGAAGAAAAATGGGAAAAGGAGAGGGAGGCTTGGCAAAAGAGCCTGGAGAAGTCAGTTAAAGAGAGAGTGGATAAAGAAATAAAATCCTTGAAAAATAGTATTGGTGAAGTGGAAACAGAAAATAGCTCTCTAAAAAACAAAATTGGCGGAATGGAAAATAATTCCACAGAACAAAAGAACTCAATGGGACAATTAGAAAAAGATTTTTAAAAAGTGAGTGAAGAAAACACTTCACTGAAAATCAGAATTGAACAATTGGAATTGAATGACTCGAGGAGACAAGAAGAATCAGTCAAGCAAATCCAAAAAAATCAAACAATGGAAAAGAATGTGAAATACCTTCTGGGGAAGACAACAGACCTGGAAAACAGATCCAGGAGAGACAATCTGAGAATCATTGGACTCCCAGAAAAGAATGATGAAAAAAAGAGCCTGGACACTATTTTCCAGGAAATTATCAAAGAGAACTGCCCAGAAGTCATAGGAACAGAGGAAAAAATAAACATTGAAAGGATTCATCGATCACCCACTGGAAGGGATCCTAAAATCAAAACACCAAGGAATATAGTGGCCAAATGCCAGAAGCCTCAGACGAAGGAAAAAATATTGCAAGCAGCTAGAAAAACCCAATTCAAGTATCAAGGAGCCACAATAAGGATCACCCAGGATCTGGCAGCATCCACATTAAAGATCAAAGGGCCTGGAATATGATGTTCCGAAAGGCTAAGGAACTTGATATGCAACCAAAAATAACTTACCCAGCTAGAATGAGCATCTTTTTCCAGGGAAGAAGATGGACATTCAACGAAGTAAGCGAATTTCACCTATTTTTGATGAAAAAGCCAGAACTTAACAAAAAGTTTGATCTACAAATATAGAACTCAAAAGAAATCTAAAAAGGTAAAGATTAATCTTGGGAACTATATTTCAGCTATATAGATGTATAAAGAATACATGTATACCTTGTTCTAGAAACTGATGTGGAAAGGACATTGTACCAAAAAAGGGTAAAGTGGGGGTAGTACATCTCATGAAGAGGCATAGGAAACCTATTATATCTGAGAGAAAGAATGGAGGGGGATGAATATAGTGGGTATCTTACTGCCTTCAGAATTGGCTTTACGTGAAAAATCTTAGACATATTCAATCTATGGTGAAACTTCTCCCACCTCATTGAAAAGTGAGAAGGGAAAAGTGAAAAGGGAAGGAATAAGCTAAGAGGAAGGGAGTACGGAAACAGGGAGGGAAAGGGGTAAGATAGGGGGAGGAACTCTAAGGCTGGGGGAGGGATACTAAAAAGGGAAGGCTGTGAGAAGCAAGTGGTGCTCGCAAGCTTAATACTAGGAAGGGGGGTAAAGGGGAAAGAAGGGAGAAAAGCATAAACAGGAGTTAACAAGATGGCAAGTAATACAGAATTGGTCATTCTAACCATAAATGTGAATGGGGTAAACTCCCCCATAAAGAGGAAGTGGTTAGCAGAATGGATTAAAAGCCAGAATCCTACAATATGTTGTTTACAGGAAACACACCTGAAGTGGGGAGATACATGCAGGTTAAAGGTAAAAGGTTGGAGCAAAATCTACTATGCTTCAGGTGAAGTCAAAAAAGCAGGGGTAGCCATCCTGATCTCAGATCAAGCTAAAGCAAAAATTGATCTAATTAAAAGAGATAAGGAAGGGCACTATATCTTGCTAAAGGGTAGCATGGATAATGAAGCACTATCTATATTAAACATATATGCACCAAGTGGTGTACCATCTAAATTCTTAAAAGAGAAATTAAGAGAGCTGCAAGAAGAAACAGACAGTAAAACTATAATAGTGGGAGATCTTAATCTTGCACTCTCAGAATTAGATAAATTAAACCACAAAATAAATAAGAAAGAAGTCAAATGATAGATCTCTGGAGAAAATGTAATGGAGACAGAAAGGAATACACTTTCTTTTCAGCAGTTCATGGAACCTATACAAAAACTGACCATATATTAGGACATAAAAACCTCAAACTCAAATGCAGTAAGGCAGAAATAGTAAATGCATCCTTTTCAGACCACGATGCAATGAAAATTACATTCAACAAAAAGCCAGGGGGAAGTAGACCAAAAAATAATTGGAAACTAAATAATCTCATACTAAAGAATGATTGGGTGAAACAGCAAATCATAGACATAATTAATAACTTCACCCAAGAAAACGATAATAATGAGACATCATACCAAAATGTATGGGATGCAGCCAAAGCGGTAATAAGGGGGAATTTCATATCTCTAGAGGCCTATTTGTATAAAATAGAGAAAGAGAAGGTCAATGAATTGGGCTTGCAACTAAAAATGCTAGAAAAGGAACAAATTAAAACCCCCCAAACACTAAACTTGAAATTCTAAAAATAAAAGGAGAGATCAATAAAATTGAAAGTAAAAAAACTATTGAATTAATTAATAAAACTAAGAGTTGGTTCTATGAAAAAACCAACAAAATAGACAAACCCTTAGTAAATCTGATTAAAAAAAGGAAAGAGGAAAATCAAATTGTTAGTCTTAAAAATGAAAAGGGAGAACTCGTCACTAATGAAGAGGAAATTAGAGCACTAATTAGGAGTTACTTTGCCCAACTTTATGCCAATAAATTCGACAACTTAAATGAAATAGAAAAATACCTCCAAAAATATAGCTTGCCCAAACTAACAGAGGAAGAAGTAAATATCCTAAACAGTCCCATCTCAGAAAAAGAAATAGAACAAACTATCAATCAACTCCCTAAGAAAAAATCCTCAGGACCAGATGGATTTACATGTGAATTCTACCAAACATTTAAAGAACAATTAACTCCAATGCTAAATAAACTATTTGAAAAAATAGGGATTGAAGGAGTCCTACCAAACTCCTTTTATGACACAGACATGATACTGATATCTAAACCAGGTAGGCTGAAAACAGAGAAAGAAAATTATAGACCAATCTCCCTAATGAATATTGATGCTAAAATCTTAAATAAAATATTAGCAAAAAGACTACAGAAAATCATCCCCAGGATAATACACTATGACCAAGTAGGATTTATACCAGGAATGCAGGGCTGGTTCAATATTAGGAAAACTATTAGCATAATTGACTATATCAATAACCAAACAAACAAAAACCATATGATCATCTCAATAGATGCAGAAAAAGCATTTGATAAAATCCAACATCCATTCCTAATAAAAACATGTGAGAGCATAGGAATAAATGGACTTTTCCTTAAAATAGTCAGGAGCATATATTTAAAACCATCAGTAAGCATCATATGCAATGGGGAAAAACTGGAACCTTTCCCAGTAAGATCTGGAGTGAAGCAAGGTTGCCCACTATCACCATTATTATTTAATATCGTATTAGAAACACTAGCCTCAGCAATAAGAGTCGAGAAAGATATTAAAGGAATTAGAGTAGGCAATGAGGAAACCAAACTATCACTCTTTGCAGATGATATGATGGTATACCTAGAGAACCCCAGAGATTCTACTAAAAAGCTATTAGAAATAATTCATAATTTTAGCAAAGTAGCTGGCTACAAAATAAATCCCCATAAATCCTCAGCATTTTTATACATCACCAACAAAACCCAACAGCAAGAGATACAAAGAGAAATTCCATTCAGAATAACTGTTGATACCATAAAATATTTGGGAATCTATCTACCAAAGGAAAGTCAGGAATTATATGAGCAAAACTATAAAAAAGTCTCCACACAAATAAAGTCAGACTTAAATAATTGGAAAAATATTAAGTGCTCTTGGATCGGCCGAGCGAACATAATAAAGATGACAATACTCCCTAAACTAATCTATTTATTTAGTGCTATACCAATCAGACTTCCAAGAAAATATTTTAATGATCTAGAAAAAATAACAACAAAATTCATATGGAACAATAAAAAGTCGAGAATCTCAAGGGAATTAATGAAAAAAAAAAATCAAATGAAGGTGGCCTAGCAGTACCTGATCTAAAATTATATTATAAAGCAGCAGTCACCAAAACCATTTGGTATTGGCTAAGAAATAGATTAGTGGATCAGTGGAAAAGGTTAGGTTCACAAGACAGAATAGTCAACTATAGCAATCTAGTGTTTGACAAAGCCAAAGACCCTAACTTCTGGGATAAGAATTCATTATTTGATAAAAACTGCTGGGATAATTGGAAATTAGTATGGCAGAAATTAGGCATGGACCCACACTTAACACCATATACCAAGATAAGATCAAAATGGGTCCATGACCTAGGCATAAAGAACGAGATTATAAATAAATTAGAGTAACATAGGATAGTTTATCTCTCAGACTTGTGGAGGAGAAAGAAATTTGTGACCAAAGATGAACTAGAGACCATTACTGATCACAAAATAGAAAATTTTGATTACATCAAATTAAAAAGCCTTTGTACAAATAAAACTAATGCAAACAAGATTAAAAGGGAAGCAACAAACTGGGAAAACATCTTCACAGTTAAAGGTTCTGATAAAGGCCTCATTTCCAAAATATATAGAGAACTGACTCAAATTTATAAGAAATCAAGCCATTCTCCAATTGATAAATAGTCAAAAGATATGAACAGACAATTTTCAGAGGATGAAATTGAAACTGTTACCACTCATATGAAAGAGTGTTCCAAATCATTATTGATCAGAGAAATGCAAATTAAGACAACTCTGAGATACCACTACACACCTGTCAGATTGGCTAAGATGACAGGAAAAAATAATGATGAATGTTGGAGGGGATGCGGGAAAACGGGGACACTAATGCATTGTTGGTGGAGTTGTGAACGAATCCAACCATTCTGGAGAGCAATCTGGAATTATGCCCAAAAAGTTATCAAATTGTGCATACCCTTTGATCCAGCAGTGTTTCTATTGGGCTTATATCCCAAAGAAATACTAAAGAAGGGAAAGGGACCTGTATGTGCCAAAATGTTTGTAGCAGCCCTGTTTGTAGTGGCTAGAAACTGGAAAATGAATGGATGCCCATCACTTGGAGAATGGCTGGGTAAATTGTGGTATATGAATGTTATGAAATATTATTGTTCTGTAAGAAATGACCAGCAGGATGAATACAGAGAGGACTGGCGAGACTTACATGAACTGATGCTAAGTGAAATGAGCAGAACCAGGAGATCATTATACACTTCGACAACCATATTGTATGAGGACATATTTTGATGGAAGTGGATTTCTTTGACAAAGAGACCTAACTGAGTTTCAATTGATAAATGACGGACAGAAGCAGCTACACCCAAAGAAAGAACACTGGGAAACGAATGTGAACTATCTGCATTTTTGTTTTTCCTCCCGGGTTATTTTTACCTTCTGAATCCAATTCTCCCTGTGCAACAAGCGAACTGTTCAGTTCTGCAAACATATATTGTATCTAGGATATACTGCAACATATCTAACATATATAAAACTGCTTGCCATCTAGGGGAGGGGGTGGAGGGAGGAAGGGGAAAAATCAGAACAGAAACAAGTGCAAGGGATAATGTTGTAAAAAAAATTACCCTGGCATGGATTCTGTCAATATAAAATAATTATTAAATAAAATTTAAAAAACAAACAAAAAATAAAAAATAAAAATAGGGAAAAAAAAGAAATTAAAAAAGCTCTCATAAGGGAGCTAGAAGAAAAACGGGAAAAGGAGAGGGCGGCTTGGCAAGAGAGTCTGGAGAAGTCCTCCCACTCATTTAAAGACAGAGTGGATAAAGAAATCAAATCCTTGAAAAAATAGGGTTAGTGAACTGGAAACAGAAAATAGCTCTCTAAAAAACAAAATTGTCGAAATGGGAAAAAATTCCATAGAACAAAAGAACTCAATTGGACAATTAGAAAAAGATATTTTAAAAAAGTGAGTGAAGAAAATACCTCATTGAAAATCAGAATCGAACAAATGGAATTGAATGACTTGAGGAGACAATAAGAATCAGTCAAGCAAAAACAAAAAAATCAAACAATGGAAAAAAATGTGAAATACCATCTTGGGAAAACAACAGACCTGGAAAACAAATCTGGGAGAGTCAATCTGAGAATTATTGGACTCCCAGAAAAATATGATGATAAAAAGAGCCTGGACATTATTTTCCAGGAAATTATCAAAGAGAATTGCCCAGAAGTCATAAAAACAGAGGGTAAAATAGACATTGAAAGAATTCATTGATCACCTACTGAAAGGGATCCTAAAATCAAAACACCAAGAAATATAGTGGCCAAATGCCAGAACTATCAGACAAAGGAAAAAAGACTGCAAGCGGCTAGAAAAACCCAATTCAAATATAGAGGAGCCATACTAAGGATCACCCAGGATCTAGCAGCATCCACATTAAAGGATCGAAGGGCCTGGAATATGATATTCCAAAAGCCTAAGGAGCTCAGTATATAACCAAAAATAACTTACCCAGCCAGAATGAGCATCTTTTTCCAGGGAAGAAGATGGACATTCAATGAAATAAATGAATTTCACCTGTTTTTGATAAAAAAAAAAAAAAACCCAGAACTTAACAAAAAGTTTGATCTACAAATATAGAACTCAAGAGAAACCTAAAAAGGTAAAAAAGAAATCTTGGGAACTATATTTCTGCTATAAAGATGTATAAAGAATACATGTATACCTTATTCTAGAAACTAGAGGTGGAAAGAACATTGTGCCAGAAAAAGGGTAAAGTGGGGGTACTACATCTCACGTAGAGGCAAAGGAAACCTATTATATTTGAGAAAAAGAATGGAGGGGGATGAATATAGTATGTATCTTATTGTCATCAGAATTGGCTTTAAGAGAAAAAATTTAGACATATTCAATTTATGGTGAAACTTCTCCCAACTCATTGAAAAGTGGGAAGGGAAAAGTGAAAAGGGAAGGAATAAGCTAAGTGGAAAGGAATACTGAAACTGTGAGGAAAAGGAATGATAGGGTGAGGAACTCTAAGGTGAGGGGAGGGATACTAAAAAGGGAGGGCTGTGAGAAGCAAGTGGTGCTCACAAGTTTAATACTGGGAAGGGGAGAAGGGGGAAAGAAGGGAGAAAAGCATAAACAGGGGTTAACAAGATGGCAAGTAATACAGAATTGGTCATTTTAACCATAAATGTGAACGGGGCAAACTCTCCCATAAAGAGGAAGCATTTAGCAGAATAGATTAAAAGCCAGAATCCTATAATATGTTGTTTACAGGAAACACACCTGAAGCAGAGAGATATATACAGAGTAAAGGTAAAAGGTTGGAGCAGAATCTACTATGCTTCAGGTGAAGTCAAAAAATCAGGGGTAGCCATCCTCATCTCAGATCAAGCAAAAACAAAAATTGATCTAATTAAAAGAGATAAGGAAGGGCACTATATCTTGCTAAAGGGTAGCACAGATAATGAAGCAATATCAATATTTAATATATATGCACCAAGCAGTGTAGCATCTAAATTCTTAAAAGAGAAATTAAGAGAGCTGCAATAAGAAATAGACAGCAAAACTATGATAGTGGGAGAGCTCACCCTTGCACTCTCAGAATTAGATAAATCAAGCCACAAAATAAATAAGAAATAAGTCAAAGAGGTAAATAGAATACTAGAAAAGTTAGATATGATAGATTTCTGGAGAAAACTAAATGGAGACAGAATGGAGTACACTTTCTTTTCAGCAGTTCATGGAACCTATACAAAAATTGACCATATATTAGGATATAAAAACCTCAAACTCAAATGCAGTAAGGCAGAAATAGTAAATGTATCCTTTTCAGACCACGATGCAATGAAAATTACATTCAATAAAAAGCCAGGGGAAAACAGACCAAAAAATAATTGGAAACTAAATAATCTCTTACTACAGAATGATTGGGTGAAATAGCAAATCATAGACATAATTAATAACTTCACCCAAGAAAATGACAATAATGAGTCATCATACCAAAATGTTTGGGATGCAGCCAAAGTGGTAATAAGGGGAAATTTTATATCTCTAGAGGAGTATTTGCATAAAATAGAGAAAGAGAAAGTCAATGAATTGGGCTTGCAACTAAAAATGCTAGAAAAGGAACAAATTAAAAAACCCCCAGTCAAACACTAAACTTGAAATTCTAAAAATAAAAGGAGAAATCAATAAAATTGAAAGTTAAAAAAAAAACTATTGAATTAATTAATAAAACTAAGTGTTGGTTCTATGAAAAAACCAACAAAATAGACAAACTCTTAGTGAATCTGATTTAAAAAAGGAACGAGAAATGATGAGATGAATGCTCTCAGAATAACCTGTAAAGATTTCCATGAAGTTGGAAAAAATGAAATGTAATTTGTACAAAGTAACAGCAATTGCAAGGTCAGCGTGAATGACATAATTATTCCATGACAATTCTGAAGGACTTATGATGAAAAATGCTAACTATACCAAGAGAAAGAACCAACACAGATTGAAACATATTTTTAAAAAAAACTTTATTTATTTTAAAAATGGTCTATATTTCTTTCACTACTTGACTATTATGGAAATGTTTTGCATAAGCACACATATATAACTTTATTGAATTGCTTGCATTCTCGATGAGGAGGTTAGGAAGGGAGGAAAGGAGAGAATCTGCAACTCAAAATTAAAAAAAAATGTTTAAAAAGTTTTTACATATAAATGGGAGAAAATAAAATTCTAATAAAGATAAAAAATAGATCTTTCAAATGACCAAAACCTTCCCCATCTAAAACTCAAAATATTGGATCAGAAGTATGTTTTCAGAAAATTTCAAGTTTTGTTGCCATAACTGTACATCAAATTATGATAAAGCATTAAAAAAGGAGCAGGATGGTTTTCAAAGAAGCAGAGGAACTAGAGACCAAATTGCCAAGATTCATTACATTATAGAGAAAGCAAAGAGTTCCAGGAATAAAATTACTTCTGATTCATTAACTATCCTGAAGCTTTTGAGTGTGTGTGTCACAACAAAATGTGAAAAGTCCTTAAAGACATTGGTTGGTTGTTGTCCTTTGTCCTCAAAGATGACCACAGTGATATCACTATATTAGAGTTAAGTTACAGTGTGCTCAGGATTCTCTTCCACAGGTTGGGACTCAAATATGAGTTTGGGATGGCTTATCTAATTTTGCCCATCTCACATTTCTCCTGGGCTAATTCGATTCTGTTTTACTCATAGAATACAGCGCCTTCTCTAATGGGGGCACACCATGCTGGGTGATTCTGTCCAACTGTCTCCCATGTCATACTTTTGGTTCTAAAGTTCATCCCATCACTTTCATCAAAATACAGGGAGAAGAAATAAAATCAGTGTCAGATTTTATGATCTTGAGATCAAAAATCACTGCAGACAACAATGACAGTTATGAAATTAAAATATTCTTTCTCCTTGGAGTAAAGTCTATGTCAAATTCTACTAGCATATTACAAATCAGAGACATGACTTTGCCAGCAAAGTTCTTTATAGATAAATCTAAGTTTTGTTGTGTTTTGTTTGTTTTGTTTTCCAGTTATGGTGCATGACTGTGAGAATTGTATCAGGAAAGATAAGTGCTGCTGAATTGACACTTTCAAATTGTAGTGCTGGAAAAGATTTTTGAGAGTCCTTTGGACCAAGGTGGTCAAATCAGTAAATATTTAAAGGAATTGATTCAGGCTATTCACTGATAGATCAAATAAAGAAACTGAAGCTTAATTATTTTGGCCAAATAATGAGAAGCCAGTACTCACTGAAAAAGATTTTGATGTTGGGAAAGATCGAAGGCCAAAATAATGGAATTTCAGAGGATGAAATGGATAGATAGTATGGAAGCAATGAACATAAACCTGAACAAACTTTGAGAGATAGTGCAGGATAGATAGTTCTGATGTGCTGTGGTTTATGGGTAACAATAAATAATTGAAAAATAACAAAAATTTTGCTTTTTCCTTATGTGAAAATATATTTCCCCTTTTTTTTTTTAAATTCACTTGAAACATAAACATTTTACTTTAACTCTCTTTTTTAAACTGATTTTTTTCAAACATGATTCTTGTAAATAATGTATAATTTGAGAATTCAAGCCATTCTCTAATTGATAAGTGGTCAAAGAAAGGGACAGATAATTTTTAGATGAAGAAATTGAAACCATTTCTAGTCATATGAAAAGGTGCTCTAAATCACTATTAATCATAGAAATGCAAATTAAGACAACTATGAGGTATCACTACACACCTCATCAGATTAGTTAAGATGACAGGAAAAGATAATGGCAAATGTTGGAGGGAATGTGGGAAAACTGTGACACTAATATATTGTTGTGGAATTGTGAAGTAATCCAACCATTCTGGAGAACAATTTGGAACTATCCAAATCAAACTGTTCATACCCTTTGATGCAACAGAATTTCTACTGAGCTTATATTCCAAAGAGATTTTAAAGGAGGGAAAGGGACCCAGATGTACAAAAATGTTTGTGGCAGGCCTTTTTGTAGTGGCAAGAAATTGTAAACTGAATGAATGTTCATCATTTGGAGAATGGCTGAATATACAAATGTTATGGAATATGATTGGTTTATAAGAAATGATCAGTAGGATGATTTCAGCGAGGCTAAGATTATATCATGTTCAATTCTGATGGATGTGGCTCTTCTCAACAATGAGATGATGCAGGCCATTTCCAGTGATCTTTTGATGAGGAGAGCCATCTCTACCCAGAGAGAAATCTGTGGGAACTGAGTATGGATCACAAAATAGCATTTTCACTTTTTTTGTGGTTGTTTGCTTGAATTTTATTTTCTTCTCTTTTTTTTCCCTTTTTGATCTGAATTTTTTTTGTGTGTAGCAAGGTAATTGTATAAATATGTATGCCTATGTTGGATTTACATATATTTTTACCATGCTTAACATATATTGCATTATTTGCCATCTAGGGGAGGGGGTTGAGAGAAGGCAGGAAATGGGAACACAAGTTTTTGCAGGGGTAAATAGTGAAAAAATTAGCCTTGCATATGTTTTAAAAATAAAAAGCTTCAATAAAAATCTTTTAAAAATTAAAAAAAATGTGTAATTTGGTTTTACTTTCTTGTTCATTGTAATATTTTCTTTTATTATATGGGTGTTCATCCCATTCACATTCATTTAAAATAGTTATTTTAGTACTTCCCTCTAACCTATTGTATTTTCTTCTCTTTTTTCCTTCATACCCTACTCTCTACAAAAATGATGCAAAGAAAGGATTGTATTCAGCATCAATTATTTATGCTTGATTCAATATGAGTCACATTACTCTTTTTCTCTTCCCGTCTCTCAGATTCCAATCAAAGGCATATAGTCTTTCTTTTTTCCCTTTAAAACATTCTTTTCCAACAAATTTTCTGAAGCAAGTTTGACTTATGAATAATTGTTCTTAGTTTTTATTCTTCCTCTTTCCCCCCTTCTTCTTTTTGCTCCCATTTCCTCATATTTCTAGTTATTAACTTTATGTGAATGTATATATTTTCTATCCTTCTTTAATAAGGCCAGATAAAAGTGAGAATAATGTGAGACTTATTCTTCCATCTCTTCCTCTGTTTTCATAGTCTTATTGTATTTATATACCCATTCATTTGAAGTAGTATTTTCCTTCTTTCTCCTCAAATGTATTCTTTTTTCCTCCCTTTCCTTTCTTTATTTTAAGGTTATCAAAACAAAGCAAAGCTAAGTTCCATCCTTCTGTCTTATCAACTCCTTCTATGACCCAGATGACAATTATAATATAAAAAATTTTATCCTTGTATAATTTCTCCAAATTACTTATTCTTAGAATTTCTCTAATTTTTGTGTTTTCAAAAGTTCTATTTAGTTCTGTTTTCTCCCCTCAAACATTTTTAGAAGTACTCTATAAAATTAGATTATATCCTTTTGTGTTGGATAAAATATTTTTGGTTGTGATCCTATGCCTATGACCATTGATGGTATTCTTAGCCCTCTCCTTCTTTAAAGTTATCAGCTTCCAAATCTTGAATAATCTTGATGATGGCTCATCAGTATTTGAAATTTTTCTTTCTGGCAGCTTACAGTAGTTTTTTCTTTGACATAGAATCTCTGGGTTTATCTATGACATTTTTGAAATTTTTCATAGTAGGGTTTTTTTTAGGAAAAGAATGGTAGATTCTTTTCAATTTCATGTTGTATTCTAGACTAAAGTAAGATGCCCAGTTTTATTGTATTATTTCTTGAAATAAGACATCCACACTATATTTCTTGTTATGATTTTAGATAAGCAAAGAGTTTTTAAATTGTTTTCTTTTTGATCTGTTTTTCTTATAAGCTGATTTTGATGGGAGATACTTTTACATTTTTACTTTTTTAGCTTCTTTATTGTTAAATTAAATCATTCTGTTTGGTCCATTCTAATTTTCAAGGAGACTATTATTTCAGTAAACTTTGTACCTCTTGTATTAAGTTGTTAGTTATGCTTCCAAGTCTTTCCTCCAGTTTTCTCAATTCTTTTCTAATTCTTTCTACTCTCATTTCATATGCAGAATCATTTAAATTAAAAAAAAATCTCTTGCTTAATTTTTCTCCCAGGTATTTTAGTTCACCTTGTGAACATGCTGCATTTTTCTTTGAGGATTTGCTAGTATGTATTTTGGAATTATTCTTTTCTTCCTTGGTTAGTGTCACTGTCAACTTGTGGTTCTTTGTGGTTGGTGCTATTTACTCATTTTTTCAGCCTTACTTCCTGCATGTCTATTTTTGTAAAAATGCCATGCTCTATGAACTTCTGAAGGAATGATTTGGGCTTTTTATAGCCCACTGTAGTTCTGTCACAAGATTCTCTCTATACTAAGGACTAAGTTCTTCAAATATCTCAAGAGAGCTGAAACTAAGGAATTCCAAACTTTAAATATACTTTGAGGGGTCTGATCTAGAGTACCATATGATCATAGTAGATAGGCTATTATATGATCTTAGTCTGCCTAGACTGAGTTTTTCTGTATTTGGAACTTGATTTGATTTTGGACAATACAATTACAAGCTTATAGTTAAGTGGAATTTCAGTACACTTTTGCTGGCACCAGCCCTTTTCAACTAGCTAGAATATCCTGTGGAATTGTCCTACAAAAAATAAAGGTTTGCTTCCAGTTCATAATCCTTGACCAATAACTTGTAGTCTGAATTTATGATCCTTCTCCATATCTGTTCTAATTACTTCTTATTGTTCAGTTTTGTCTGATGCTCCATGACCCCATTTTTAGATTTTCTTGGCAAAGATACTAGTGTGATTTTGCACTTTGTTCTCCAGTTCATTTTATGGCTGAATAAACTGAAGCAAACAGAATTGTCACTTGCCTGGAATCATATTACTACTAAGTTTCTGAATTGAGAGTTGAATTAAAATGAGTCTTTCTGACTCTGGGTCCAACACTCTATCGCCTATATTACTTAGCTGCCCCAAATCAATCACTAACACAAAGTCATTGTGAAGTGATCCTATATTTTAATCTTTGCTTGACTTTGGCTAAGAGCAATCAGGCTACAGGAAAGAGCAATCTCAATGTGCTCTCATCACTCTAATGCTGTCTCTTTAGCACTAAGTCCAGCTCCCCACTTGAACAATGGGTCAATCAAAATACTTAAGTAGGATATCAGGAAACACCGATCCTGCCTCCTCATGATTATATGATCTAATCAAAATGCCTTAACCCTTCTATGGAGGATGGTTATTCTTTTCCATAAAAGATGGGAAAAAATGCTCTATATGAATCCCAACTCAGCTATCCTACTATCCCCTACTGTCATGGAGTGTTATTAAATTTTTTTTAAAACTTTCTCTTCCCAACTGTTGCTTCTTTAAACAGGATGAAGTCACAAACATAGAAATGCCCATTTAATATCTATGAGGTGGATTCATGATCATTGCTTGAAAAAATTGACTTACTCCGTTTCTTTGAATTTTCTCATCATTACTTTGTCCTTTGGTTTTCCTAGAACTTTGCTGGATTTGTTGTGAAAAGGAGTTAGGTTATGCTGGTTTCTCCTACTCTACCATATTCCCTGTTGCATAATATAACTTAGAATTGTATCAAGATTTTTGGGACAAAAAAAAAGATTTTGGGGACACCCTGTATAATGTATTCTGAGAAGCAACACAATATAATGGATAGCTTCAGAGAAAAGGCAATCTAAAATCAAGCTCCATTTCTTGTATGTTGCATTCTTAATAGAACACAAACACCTTGAAGGCAGAGACTTTCTTTTTTCTTTGTAGCTATATGCATACCAAACTATTTAAGGTAAACTTTCAACAGCATTAAGATTTGCGGAACACTTTGTATAGTATATTGTTTTTATTACTATTATTTTACATTTTCCTAGATATAGCAATGACCTAAGATTACCAGTTTCCAACAATGTTACTGACTTAGGTTATCAAACAGATTTTCATCCTGATGTCTTTCGTATCAATTCCACCTAAGCATCTTAAATCCATAGAAATTCTTTATTTGGGACTAGTAGTCATTTTTGTTAGTTTATTTCTGTTTGCTCTTTCTTTTAGTTTTTGAGTAGGTATGTTATATGTATGTGTGTGTATATATACATTACAATATTTGTGTACTTGCTGGTTATTGGCTCATCTCCTTAAACTCTGGGCAGGATATCTTTCAATGTAAGTTAAATTACTGAGTGGAAGAAAGGGAGTGCCTACACTGCTTTTCACATATGAAATTCCTATTCACATAGAGATGGGATTCACTTAGCTGTAGAACAGCTAAATGCATTTTATTAATCATATTTTTCCCAGAAGATTTCAGATTTGTGATTCTGTTTTTACCATGTTTTTCAGTGCCTGGAAGCAAGTGAATTAACCTATCTTTCTTGGTTTCCCCTGCTTATTATTTTTTGTTTGTTTGTTTAGGGTTGGGGAAGAGAGAAAGATGGCAGTGGAAAAAAATAATTCTAGGTGTGTGGTAAAGGTGAACTCATTCAAAGATTTCTTTGAAGATGAAAAGTACTCTGATGTGCTGAGTATTAATTTTGAGCCAAAATAATTACTCATCCTCTTAAAATCTCAGCTTTTGAAGGATAAACAACAGGGAAAAAACACACTCCTATTATATTGATGGGGGTTAGGGATGGCAAAAAATTAAGAAGCAGAAAAAAAGAAAGCCAAAACATTTTACACAACATTTGCCTTGGTGACTGCCAGGAGAAGTCTGACTCAAACATTAAATAGTTTTTGTTTTTGTTTCTTTTTTTTTCCTGGTAGATTTCATGATTTTAAACCTAAAATAAGCAGGAATAGTTAGGAAAAAAGAGTTGAGTAAGAGTTAAATCCTCAGAATTTTTTAATTCTCTTTTTCCCTCCCCCACTTTTTTTTTGCTCAAATATTCCACATTGAATAGCGTGTGGAAAATTGGCATTTCCAGTGAATAAAAATCAACTGGCAAATAACAAAAGGAAAAGGAAGGAATGCTGTTGGATACTGTATGGCTTATCTTGTCTTGTCAGAGAAAGAACATGTGTGAATCAATTGGTCTATGATGAATCTTACCTACATGTCTGGCTCCCATTCAGATGTGTTTGGTTCTTATGCCAAATCCATTCATCTGACATGTCTAAAAAATACAAATAACGATTTTTTTCAGACATTTAAGGCTTAAAATAGGGAAGACCATGAAAGCATCATGGGTGAACAAATGTCTAAATGTTCCACTTGAGAAAATGTGCTCACTTTTGTTTTCTTTTTAGGAAGCACTTAAAAAAGAAAAACCTAATCAGCCTAGAGACCAGCAAAAGCATCTGTAGCATTCTGGCATTTCAAGAAAGTTACTAATCTGATCTTTCCAAAGGAAGCATTCCTTTTAAGAAAATACTCACACCACATACTTAAGACTTTTCGTGATTTCAAAATAATTCTATTAATACACAATAATTCCTTCCCTGACCCTGAAATGTGGTTATGGAAGAAAAAAATGTTTTCCCAAATGACTTAACAGTAATGCTTTCTTCTTTAGGAGTGCAAAAGAGGATATTATTTCCCTTATATTAAACAATATGTAAACATTAGCTTTTTGAAATAAACTTTGTCTAACGTAAGTCAGAACACCAGAATATTAGTGTTAGTGCTTTTATTTCACAATCTTGGCTATCTTCAGGAGCACAGGGTCATTTGACAGAAAAAAATTCTTTCTGAGAAATGATGCATTGCTTATTGATTGCACACATTTTACCAAACAGGTGCTTGTGGGTGTCCACTTTATTCCCACAGTTTAGTGACGTACTAAAATAATAGGAACTTTAGAGAAGGAAAGGAGATTTCAACAGAAAAGTGGTACTTAAACAATAAAGATTATGATTAGCTACTTGAAGAAAGCTTAGCATATATGACCAAAGGAGGTCAAATAAGGTCATGGAAAGGTAAAATCCATCACCATGATTTTTTCCCATTACATCAGGACTCTTGAGTGTTGCTGTTGAACTTATTGTTACTGTTAGTTAAATACATTTTAAAAGATTTTAGCTTTTTAAAACTCGATGACCTAGTATGATTTTTGTATGATTTTTGAAGAAAAAAGATACTAATGAGCAAAAAGCAAACCAATAAGGCATTGCCTACAAAAGACTATATAATTTGTCCTGGAAAGACCTAAAATGACTATGTGTAGAGCAGAGGTGTCAAACTCATGGATTTGGCCAATTCCTGAGTGAGTTATCAATCAGATTAAAGTATAAGTGAAAAGGATTTAACAAAATAAGTAAAAAGCTATACAACATAGATCATATTAATTTGTAGTTTTCTAAGTCAATATGCAATCTGCAGGGTTTGATATTACTAGACAGAATCACATATTGGCACTTCAAGCAACTAGCAATAGAGATTATTCTCATAGCATTGCCACTTTAAAAAAAATAAAAATTATTGGTCACCTCTGGGGGCACACCCAAATATCAGGGTAGGGAAAGCTAAATTCTCCCAAAATTTCCCTCCAAACAGCTTTAAAATAACACCCAACATCAAATTTTGGAGTAGCAGAGTCAATAAAAGGTCAGTGAATCATTCTTCAAGTCTAATACAATAGAGGAGGACAGGAGGGAGGAAGGCAGGGAAGGAGAGAGAGAGAGAGAAGAGAGAGAGAGAGAGAGAGAGAGAGAGAGAGAGAGAGAGAGAGAGAGAGAGAGAAGAGAGAGAGAAGTGAGAGAGAGAGAAGAGAGAGAGAGAGAAGAGAGAGAAAGAAAGAGAGAGAGAGAAGAGAGAGAGAAGCGAGAGAGAGAGAAGAGAGAGAGAGAGAGAGAAAAGAGAGAGAGAGAGAAGAGAGAGAGAGAGAGAGAAAAGAGAGAGAAGCGAGAGAGAGAGAAGAGAGAGAGAGAAGCGAGAGAGAGAGAGAGAGAGGAGAGAGAAAAGAGAGAGAGAGAGAGAGGAGAGAGAGAGAGAGAGAGAGAGAGAGAGAGAGAGAGAGAGAGAGAGAGAGAGAGAGAACTATACATAGAGGCAGAAGAAGAGGAAGAGGGGAAGAGAAAAAAGACACACAGAGACAGTTATAGACAGAGAAACAGAGATAGAGACAGACACGTGCACTGAGACAGAGACACACAGAGAGATACACAGAGAGTCAGAAACAGAGATAGACAGAGATGGAAGCAGACACACACGCAGACGTACACACAGAGAGATAGAGACAGATAAAGAGACAGAAACAGAGACAGAGAGAACAGAAACAGAAAGAGACAGAGATAGAAAGAGAGTGGTGCTAACAATGCAGATTTAACATTGTTTAGCAACTCCAGTGCCTATATGCATTTCTGGGTCATGGTTCAAGAAGGCTGTCTCCAATCATCCTGATCTTCATTTTACCATTGGATTCAGATTGCTCTGGATGAGAAACTGAGCCTGGTGGTTTTGCACAGCCCTCTTTCATTTAAATCCAGTTCACTTCTATGTCATGGTATCACCCTCTTGATATTATGGTACTCTTCAGGAATGAAGGACAAATAACAATATGGTTCAATAATAGAGAATAGTACTTTTGATCAAAAGGAAATGGGAGCTATGAGGAGTAATTGTTTGGCTACTCCATTGTCAATATTCACTTCTAGGTAATAGTTCAAAGAGAGAAGAGCTTTCAATGAAGTGGAAGTGGAAACCCTGAAAAGCAGAATCATTTCTGGGATCCAAGAGATCAGAGACACTAAGGAATAATGGAAGATTCCAGTCCCAAGATAGGAGGAGTCCTAAGGAACAGTATCAACTTCAATCTTAAAGGATCAGAGGCTCTTCTTGAGTATCACAGACTATGACAGCAGTGAATATATTCCTCCCCAAATCACATTACCTTGGAAACAACAAAAACTTCCAACCTACCAGAACTATAACTGAAAACTGAAGTGAGAAAAAGCCTGAAGCTTGAAACAGAGATACCCTCTCCCCTACACTGGGAACACTGTCTAACATTAACATATAATTCAAAATCAAGAAATAGGGTGGGGAAATGAGAAAACAATATAAGAATGACTTTTGACAAGGAAGAACAAGACACAAACTCAGAAGAAAAGTCAAAACAGAAAAGATAAAATATTTCATTACAAAAATAAATAACTTAGAAAAATAGATGAAAAATACACAGTTTAAGAATTATTGATCCACCTGAAAGGCTTGATAAAAAAGAGCCTAGATATCATATTTTAAGAAATCATCAACTGCCCCAATGTTTTAGAAGCACATAATAAAATGGAAATGGAAAGAATTTATTGGTTGCCACCTGAAAGAGATCTCAAATGAAAACTCCCAGGAATATAATAGCCAAATTCCAGAGCCCCCAGGTCAATAGAAAATACTTCTGAAAATAGCCATTCAAATGCCATATCTCTATCAGAACCATACAGGATCTAACAGTTATCATATTAAAGGAGGAGAGCATTTAAAATATTATATTCCAGAAACTAAAAGATCTAGCATTACAACTAAGACCAACCTATCCAGCAAAACTATTATCCATTAAATGGAAAGATAGATTTAATGAAATAAAGAACATTCAAGCTATCCTGATGAAAAGAATAGAGCTGAATAGAAACTTTGACTTCAAATGCAAGACTCAAGAAACATAAAATGTTAAACATGAAGAGAAATAAAAGGGATTCAATAAGTTAAACTGTTTTCTTTTCCATATGGGGATATGATTCATATATGTTCTAAGAACTTTATTATTATTAGTGCAGTTAAAAGGAATCTACATAGAAAGAGGTATATAAAGTTTTCAGGGAAGACTAGTCCCTCAAGTGTGAAACTTCCAATCCCTTTTCTAGGCTGCTGAACATTATTGGTGTTTATTTGATTCACCTTCACCTAATTGTCACTTGTGGCTCCAAAAAGCTTTAGCATGTACAATGACCACACCCAAGTAAACCATTTTGGCAGAAGGGCTAAACCAGGTTGAGGGTAACCAATAGGTCTCAAACAGGCAGATCATTGGGGTGTGTGTCTTTTTAAGTATGTGAAGCTTCTTCTGGCAGAAGGGGCAGACAGAAACAATATGTTCCAATGACTATAAAGGTTGCAGAAGAAGGCTGAGATGCAGTATTTAGATCTTTGTCAGGCATTTATCCCATGAATCCTGAACCATCACTAGTCATTTTGAATTTTGTCTTGTCATTGGACATCAATGATTCTTAAAGATAAAGTGACTTGTGTAACTCTGCCTCTCTTTAATCCAATTTATACACATCAAAAGACATCACCATACTATTTTATCACTTTTTAAAAACTTACTTTAAATTTCTGTGGCAATAGGCAAATGACAAAACATCAGATGTGGATATGCTGAAGGCTAGAGTCACAACCATGAATACAGGTGGCCCAGGCTATAAGATCATTTTTTCATTGTATTGAAGCAGCTGTGGGATTTAACAGTCCCTTAGGTGTTTGAACAGCTTTTTTTTTTTTTTAAAGGACCACACTGCTCACCTCTTGGCATGAGGAATAGGATAGAAAAAATGTACTAAAAATTATCTGCTTTACTCAACACTGACCTGTTTGCTATGGCAAGTGGGAATCCCATCTTATGATCAAAAAATATACAAAAAAGCACAAAATCTTTTGTGAAGATATTTCCACTCATCATCAGTACACAGCATGTGCTCATGCTTATGGACAACATGAAATCCAATAGACCCAAAAGATGAATAGCTCTTATTGAGAGAGAACTCATTGGGTATCACATCCAAATAATAGCTCTGAGTGAAATAAGGTTGGCAAATGAAGAACTATTTACTGAAGTGAGTGCTGCATACATGTTTTCTGGAAATGGCTGCAATAAAGGGGAGCACTATGAAGCTGATGTAGATTTTGTAATCACATTTAATTTAGTGCTTATGGATACCAAAAAGAGTAACACACTTGTGATAATGCAATTGCCCCTTTGCAGGAAAGCAACACACAATCGTTATAAGTGCATATGCTCCTACCATAACAAATTGTGATTCGAGCAAAGAAAAAAATTATCAAGTCTTGGAAACCACGATCATCAATATAGCCAAAAGCTAATAGTTCTGTGTGATTGTAACACCAGATAGGTGCATGTTATGAGTTCAAATGTTGGAGTTCTTGTTCTTCTCAAAACACAGCCGGTTTAGCTTAGAGCCCTCCGGATGTCTCCAAATCCAAAGGTTCTGTCCTTCAGCCTCTGCCTCTGCTTTCTTCAGCCTCCGACCAACACAGAGATGGAATCAATCTCTTGTCTCCTTCACTTGGGGCTCAGCTAGCTTTCTGGTGAGTCTTTCAGACCAGCTTGGTCTCAGTGGGGGGCGTGCAGGAGCCCAGCCACCAGCTACAGTGGTGTGAGATGAAGATGAATCTGGTTGTCCACTGAACTCTCCACTCGTAGCTTTATCCTCTGAAAACTCTTCGTCTGCCACCAGCCAGCCAAGTGGAATATATTCTGCCTTGCCTCAGAAAGAGGGCTTCTGGCGTAATTCCGCTGAAATCTGTCAAAGTGCTCTCTGCACCAGAGTCGCTCCTCTCGAGTCCAGCTGAACTCTCCTCTGCGACCAGCCAGCCAAGAGGAAAATGTATTCTGGAATAGCTCTCTCGCTTTATATGTGAATCTTCTGAGAGAATGGGATTATGGGTTTTCTCCCATAGTTCTCTCTGGCCCAAAGAGCTTTAAGGGAGGTGTGAACTCCCTTGAAGTTAGAAAGTTTACTTTGTGAAGCTGGCATACTTGTGAACTCCAATGAGTAAAGGTGTGAACACAAGCCTTGTATTAATTAGTTCTACTTAGTACCTTGTTTCAGGTTCTGGCCAAAATCTTCTTGTAAGATTAGATCAACTCTAATTAGTTAGCAGTTAGTAAGGATTCCAACAGGTGCAGACTATCAGATATATATCACAGAGTCCTTGAGAACAATAGAAATCACAATAGCAATGGTTACTTACTACTTAAGATACGGGCATCTCATGACTTCATCACCAAATTGTCTTCCACTTACCTAAACACAAATAAAACTTCATGGATGCACTCTTGTGATAATCACTGGCATTTAATAGATTGTCATTATGAAAAGAAGAAACAGACAGAATGTAAGAGTGATAAAGATAATGAGTGGACACATGATAAAAAAATGTAATCTATATCTACAGAGAAAAATAGTGAACTCTGAGCACAAATTGAAGCACATTTATTTTTACCGTATTTTTCTTGTGTGTGTGTTTTCTTTTGCAACTTGGCTAATATGGGAATATGTGTTTTTTTTTAATGAGTCTACATATATAATTGCATTCAAATTGTTTGTCTTATAAGAGAAGGAGGGCAAAAGGGAAAGAATTTGAGACTTAAAATTTTAAAAAGCTTGTTAATAAAAAAAAAGAATTAAAAAAAAGAAAAAAAATATTGTGATTCTTGTTAATAACATTAACTATTACCCTTGATTAGTTTAAATCACAAAATCCCAAGATCTCAGAGGTTTGGTAGACCTCAGAATCTATCTAATGCAAGTTATGCCTGAATATGAATTCATTGTACAATATTCCCTAAATTGGTAAATCAATCTCAACTTGGATATCTCTAGTGAGGGAGAACAGTTGAGTCATTGGATTGTAGAATTTATATCATGAAGCTACATCAGAATTCATTGAGGACAATTTAGTCATTTTATGGAAAGGGAAACTATAATGTCTAGGCTAGCTCCCTGGAGAGTCTCAGGATCAGTCAGAGTCAGGATCAAAGTTGTTGGTCTTTAGTGTGAGACGTGAAGGAGACAGGCAAGCTGTCACATGGCTTGCCAAAGATGTATCCTAGATTCTGGAGTCTGGATTCTTCAGCCCCTCTCCTCCTTGTCCTGTAGCCAAGTAACTCTAACTTCTCTCCCTCAGTCCTCCAATTCTTGCATACAATTACCTCACCATCAAAAATTCAGTAAGCACCAATGGTGAGAAGAGCCATCACATATCACCATCTCATCTAAATATATGTATATAGAGCCACTATTTCACATCAAATAGGTGATTAGCCTTAAGTGCTCTCAAGCACACCTTTCCAGAGTTTTAGCCCTCTACAGGAAATTGAGGGCCATACAGGTGAAATAATTTTCCCAGGGTCACAAATAAAGTTTGGATTTTAAATCTTCTGAATTTAGATTTTTGTCCTTTCTACTATGAAGGTACAGATTGATTACAGTAACATTTCTACCAGGGTAATTTAAAGAACTGTAGAATAGACAGAGGGATTGGTATAATTGATAAACTTGTATATACAAAATTATGATAGATCATATAGTAGGAGTGAATGGAATGTATATGGGGGAAAGCAGGTGATATGCTGAAATTTATTCCATCATCCATATGGTGAGAAATCTGTTTATGACTGTATTGATATCATCATTGTGGTAAGTGAAGATAAGTATTACTGCAAAGTTACTAGATTGAAATGTTCCATAGCATTGATAAGACTGATATTTAAATAGGTTGAGATAATTTTTGCTCTAGAGTCCAAATATGGCATGCAGAGTCATAGTTAGGAATTTTGAAGTCTAGAACAATTCATAATCCTTGCCCAGAGCAAAGGATAAAAAGAGCATTGTCAAGTGGTAAGGTAGGGTTAAAATAAGGTAGGGTTCATACCTTGGGGAAGGCAGGACACCAGGACAAAGCCAATATATATCGAAAAGTTTAGCGCATAATCAGAACTCACTCCAGCTGAATAGCTGGTAGTTTCCTATTTTAGTTAATTAGAGTTGATAAATAGGTGCTGGGCTCAGTTTGTCTTTTTTTGTTTGTTTGTTTTGTGTTACTATATTGAAAGGGCTGTTAATATTCTCTAAATGCATTTTTCTGTGAAAAAAAGCTTCAGCTGCCCCATTCTGGTTGTTTCTCTGACAGAATATATCAGAATCAGAGGAGTGATGATGATGTAATCAGATTTATTCTAAGCCATTTTATCTGAATACAATAGAACTTATAATGGTTGTAATCATGCACATAACATTTAAAATCTTCCCATATGGATAAACTGATACTATGGTAGAAGCCAATGGCTATGATTAAGAAAACAAAGTTTGAATAATAAAAATTTGAATATTCAAAACTTGTCACATCCTTTCATGTGACTAATGCCATCAGAGAAATTGAGCAAAAGAGTATTAACATTCAAACACATATTCTATAAGATACTTTTATAATTGGATACAATGTTATTGCTATCCACAACATAAATTTAGAACTACGGTGTGGAAGAATGGTGAGCTTGAAATTGAGTTTGAAATATACAGTTCTAGTATTTTTTTATTTTAATACAAAATTTTTCAGATGATAGGTCTTAAATAAATGACCAAATTTATTGAACTGTTGCATGAACACAGTCAACTTACCTAGAAATTAAGAGATAGTAAAGAAATTAGTGAGTATCTGATAATTAATTTTAAAGAATGGAATTCTTTTTTGGAGTTATTGGCCAGTGTATAGAGAGTTGATAGTAGAGTCAAGAAGTTCTTGCTTCATGTCCCACTTCGGATACATACTGGAGTGTGACTATGAGCAACTCACCACACCACATCTCTCAGTGTTCTAAATAGTACTCTCAAATTATATAACAGACCTGTTACACTGGTGGAAGGTGGAAGGAGATTTCATACAAGAAATGTTCTATATTGATGAAATCATAGATCTGCACCAAATATATGAACGGTAAAAGGATGAGTATCTCCAGATTCTTATTAAGTACTAGGCACATTGCTAAGTGATTGGAAATCAAATAGAAAAACAAGATAATTACTGCCCTCAAAGAGCTTTTATTCTAAAAAGGAGAAATAACCCATATAGAGAAATGATTCAGACAAAGGTAGAGGTTTTATTTAGAACAGTAACAATGATGATGAGTTGATCATCAATAGCCCCATAGCTCATTGACATACCCTCTCCAGAAGCAATGGCATTTTTTAAAAATTTCATTCTACCGTTAAGGTTAAAAAGTTGGAATTGAGTGTGCTACAAAATAGAGTAGATAACAAGATATGCTGAATTGCTGGCTGGGTGATCAATCATGAGACATTGATATATTGGGCTAGGTTACTAATCAGCACAACTCAGAATCAAATTTAAGTACTGATGTTAAAGATAGATACACACACACACACACACACACACACACACACACACCCTTTTCTTGTTATTTACATTTATTTCTCATAAATTTGAAAGTGTCAGCCACAAAACTATGTTTCTTGATAGCCAAAGTGGAAAAAGTTTTAATTTGTGAAAGCTTTACAACACATGAGCAAGGAACATGTCAGTCACTCTCATTTTACTTCCAAATAGACTTGTAATGACTGGATTTTCTGTCAAACTCACAGAAAATCTTTTAAAGAAATTAAATAATTTTGAAATGAAATCTGGAGAAAAGGTTTAAAAATAGAGATTTCTTACTCAATATTTTCCCTTCATTATGAGTCTTTCTAAAAGATGCCTTTCCATATTCTGTTTTATGCCAAGGATGCTCTCTTTCTCCATTTTTTTTTTTGGCTAAACTATGTTATTGTTCTCTTTATGAGCTTTGTTCTAAGTTAACTTCCTCCTTAAAGTTAACCCCATTAAAGCATACCTACTTTTGATTAATCCATTCACTTCAGTATTCAATCAGTATTCCTGGGCAATGGAATTATATTTATAGTTATAATGGTACTCACTCATTCTTATGTTTTTCTAATATACTTAGGTATCTATTGATATTAGTATACAGACATATATGTGTGTGTGTGTGTGTATACATATGTATGTGTATACACACACACATGTAAGCATCATTCACAAAAGGCTTAAATTGGCTGCTCTGCTGCTACCCAAGGGGCTGAAGAGCCTTAGAGTTGAACTACTTAGTATGGAAAAAGCTATATCCACAATAGAACTTGAGGGTAGGTTTTTTTGGGTTTTTTTTTTTTTTTTCATCACTGGCAATTTTTAAATATCTCTGGAAAAAAAAGATAATGAGAGAGCCTGAAAGAGTAAGCTGGGAGTGGAAAGAGAGGAATTGAGGAATTGTGGAAGCAGCAATAGCAATAAACAACATCTGCCAGTGGAAGATGTATTCTAGAAGATAGAATAGTATTTGTAGATAGACTAGTATGTAGAAGATAGACTTTTTCCTTTCTTTGACTTACTACCTAGTTTATTAACAAAGGGTTACTAAATCATGATTACTTGGAAAAAAACCATTGGAATGATGGTGAATTCATTCCACTGTTTCTCTTTTATTATCACATACAACAGATTGTGTCTCTGTTATTTTAAATATTTTATTAGATATTTATATGATGGTTTTCTAAAGAAGATTGTTTTGATTAATCCCTAAGGGGTTTTTTGGTCTGTTTTGTTTTGTTTTTTCCCCCAGGGCAATTGGGGTTAAGTGACTTACCCAGGGTCACACAGCTAGGAAATGTTGTCTGAGACCAGATTTGAACTCAGGTCCTCTTGACTTCAGGGCTGGTGTTCTATCCACTGTGCCACCTAGCTGCACCCCCCCCACACTTTTTTTTTTCAATAGAGAATAAAATATATATGGGAAAGCTGATTGATCATGGAATATAATTTAAAAGTTTGTTTTGGAACTCAGAACTTTAAGAATTTTATTAATAAAATATAATACACACTTTGAGAACATGTGAGCATCAAACTAAAAAAGTAAATACTTTTTCTATTCCTTCCTGTTCTTCTCAATTACTTCCAAAATCATATTGCTATATGAGAGATAAAACAATTTCAATGGTTTTCACAATCTGAGATCCTCAAAACCCCAATGAATTAAAACCCAATGAACTAATTGCAAAGAAGATTAAGTCCTATTTCCAAATGTGCTGACTTACCACCTTCTTGCCAATAAGCTCTAAAGTTGGGCAGGTTTTATATCCACACATTTGCAGCAGAACTCAACTCTGGACTTCTGGCCAAGATGGCGGAGAGGAGGCACATATCTGTGTAAGCTCTGCATTTTCTCTCAGAATTCATTTCATTACAAGCCTCTGAATTAATGCTTGACTGAAAAAAAAAACCCATAAATAATTACCAAGAGAAGACATCCTTGAAAGTCACCAGGAAAGGTTTGTTTTGCTCTACAAAATGGAAAAAAATTCCTTAGAATTGCTCGAGGGATGGTTTTAGATTGGGCGCAAGCTGAGGGCAAGCAGTGGCAGCAAGAACGCTGCAGGCAGCTCACAGCTGAGCAGACCAGAGAGGGGTGGAGTCTGATCTCAGCCATCTCTGCTGGGAGAGCTTTGCTACTGTATTGGATACTTTGTCCTGGCAGCAAGCCAGTAGACAAGGAGAGAAGCTAAAAACATAGGGGGTGAAGAATACAGCTCAGAATAGCTAGAATTTCTCGGGACCTGGCCACCCCTCCCCCACAGTGTCTCAGCATGCTTTTGGAGTCTCAAAGCAAAGGTGCAGTACAGCCATCACTGATCTGTTAGGGCCTCCCGGCTTCCCTCCCTCCCCCAACTCGCAGTCTGTAGAGGATGTTTGGTAACACCACCCAGCCCCCCAAAATAAAGCAGATTCCATTTTTTTTTCCTTGCTAGGCTTTGATTCTTCTTTGATAAAATAAGCAAAAAACAGAAAAGGTCCTTAACCACTGACAGCTTCTATACGGATAGAGAGCAGACTCTAAACCCTGAGGAGACTAAAAACAGACTGTCTCCAGAAGAATCTCCAAAGTAGGATATGATCTGGTCCTCAGGACAGATGAATCTCATAGAAGAAATTAAAAAGGCTCTCACAAGAGAACTAAAAGAAAAATGGGAAAAGGAAAGAGTGGCTTGGCAAGAGAGTCTGGAAAAGTCATCCCACTCATTTAAAGACAGAGTGGATAAAGAAATCAAATCATTGAAAAATAGAATTAGTGAACTGGAAACAGAAAATAGCTCTCTAAAAAATAAAGTTGACAAAATGGAAAAAAATTCCATAGAACAAAAAAAAAAAACTCACTTTAAAAACTCAATTGAACAATTAGAAAAAAATATAAAAAAGTGAGTGAAGAAAATACTTCATTGAAAATCAGAATCTAACAAATGGAATTGAATGACTTGAGGAGACAATAAGAATCAGTCAAGCAAAACCAAAAAAGAAAAAAAAAATGAAACAATGGAAAAAAATGTCAAATACCTTCTTGGGAAAACAGCAGACCTGGAAAATAGATCTAGGAGAGACAATCTGAGAATTATGCGACTCCCGGAAAAATATGATGAAAAAAAGAGCCTGGACACTATTTTCCAGGAAATTATCAAAAAGAACTACCCAGAAGTCATAGAAACAGAGGGTAAAATAGACATTGAAAGAATTCATCGATCACCTACTGAAAGGGATCCTAAAATCAAAATACCAAGAAATATAGTGGCCAAATGCCAGAACTATCAGACAAAGGAAAAAAGACTGCAACTGGCTAGAAAAAAGCAATTCAAATATAGAGAAGCCACACTAAGGATCACCCAGGATCTAGCAGCATCCACATTAAAGAATCGAAGGGTCTGGAATATAATATTCCAAAAGCCTAAGGAGCTCGGTATGCAACCAAAAATAACTTACCCAGCCAGAATGAGCATCTTTTTCCAGGGAAGAAGATGGACATTCAACAAAATAAACGAATTTCACCTATTTTTGATGAAAAAAAGAGAACTTAACAAAAAGTTTGATCTACAAATATAGAACTCAAAAGAAACCTAAAAAGGTAAAAAGAAATCTTGGGAACTGTATTTCTGCTATAAAGATATATAAAAAATACATCTATATTTTGTTCTAGAAACTAGAGGTGGAAAGGAAGTTGTACCAGAAAAAGGGTAAAGTGGGGGTACTACATCTCATGAAGAGGCAAAGGAAACCTATTATATCTGAGAGAAAGAATGGAGGGGGGTGAATATAGTATGTATCTTACAGCCATCAAAATTAGCTTAAAGAGAAAAATTTTAGACATATTTGATTTATGGTGAAACTTCTCCCAACTCATTGAAAAGTGGGAAGGGAAAAGTGAAAAGGGAAGGAATAAGCTAAGTGGAAGGGAATACTGAAACTGTGAGGAAAAGGAGTAAGATAGGGGGAGGAACTCTAAGGTTGGGGGAGGAATACTAAAAAGGGAGGGCTGTGAGAAGCAAGTGGTGCTCACAAGTTTAATACTGGGGAGGGAGGCCAGGGGGAAAGAAGGGAAAAAATCATAAACAGGGGTTAACAAAATGGCAAGTAATACAGAATTGGTAATTTTAACCATAAATGTGAACAGGGCAAACTCCCCCATAAAGAGCAAGTGGTTAGCAGAATAGATTACAAGCCAGAATCCCACAATATGCTGTTTCACAGGAAACACACTTGAAGCAGGGAGATACATGCAGAGTAAAGGTAAAAGGTTGGAGCAGAATCTACTATGCTGCAGGTGAAGTCAAAAAATCAGGGGTAGCCATCCTCATCTCAGATCAAGCAAAAACAAAAATTGATCTAATTAAAAGAGATAAGGAAGGGCACTATATCTTGCTAAAGGGTAGCACAGATAATGAAGCAATATCAATATTTAATATATATGCACCAAGCAGTGTAGCATCTAAATTCTTAAAAGAGAAATTAAGAGAGCTGCAAGAAGAAATAGACAGCAAAACTATGATAGTGGGAGAGCTCACCCTTGCACTCTCAGAATTAGATAAATCAAGCCACAAAATAAATAAGAAATAAGTCAAAGAGGTAAATAGAATACTAGAAAAGTTAGATATGATAGATCTCTGGAGAAAACTAAATGGAGACAGAATGGAGTACACTTTATTTTCAGCAGTTCATGGAACCTATACAAAAATTGACCATATATTAGGACATAAAAACCTTAAACTCAAATGCAGTAAGGCAGAAATAGTAAATGTATCCTTTTCAGCCCACGATGCAATGAAAATTACATTCAATAAAAAGCCAGGGGAAAACAGACCAAAAAATAATTAGAAACTAAATAATCTCTTACTATAGAATGATTGGGTGAAATAGCAAATCATAGACATAATTAATAACTTCACCCAAGAAAATGACAATAATGAGATGTCATACTAAAATTTGAAGGATGCAGCCAAAGTGGTAATAAGAGGAAATTTTATATCTCTAGAGGCGTATTTGTATAAAATAGAGAAAGAGAAGGTCAATGAATGGGACTTGCAACTAAAAACACTAGAAAAAGAACAAATAAAAAACCCCCAGTCAAACACTAAACTTGAAATTCTAAAAAATAAAAGGAGAGATTAATAAAATTGAAAGTAAAAAAAAACCAAATGAATTAATTAATAAAACTAAGATTTGGTTCAATTAAAAAAAAAAACAACAAAATAGACAAAATTAGTAAATCTGATTAAAAAAAGAAAGAGGAAAATGAAGTTGTTAGTCTTAAAAATGAAAAGGGAAAACTCACCACTAATGAAGAGGAAATTAGAGCAATAATGAGGAGTTACTTTGCCCAACTTTATGCCAATAAATTCAACAACTTAAATGAAATAGAAGAATACCTTCAAAAATATAGCTTGCTCAGATTAACAGAGGAAGAAGTAAATATCCTAAACAGTCCCATTTTAGAAAAAAATAGAAGCTATTAACCAACTCCCTAAGAAAAAATCCCCAGGACCAGATGAATTTACATGTGAATTCTATCAAACATTTAAAGAACAATTAACTCCAATGCTATATAAATTATTTGAAAAAATAAGGGTTGAAGGAGTTCTACCAAATTCCTTTTATGACACAGAAATGGGATTGATTGTAATGGGCTGAGGCTCGAGTTGATGCACTGAGGTCCCTAGCACATGAGGCTAAATAGTAATTGGACCATATTATATTAATATATATACTAGGAGAAAGAATGGCCTCTGCCCTCTCTTTGTGCAAGTCCTGATGTGTTGTATAGGAAATGATGATTTTGGTGAGTGGAGGCAGGGGAGTGGAAAGGGAAGCAGAAAGAGAGACTGCTAGCTAGTTTCTTGACACAACTGCTCGCATTGCTATCGCAACTGCCCTTCACCTCCAATCCCCTTTTCATCTGCAATCCCCCTTCATCTCTGATAGCTGGCTTCCTGTTGCAGCTGCCCATATTGCTATCACAATCTTTCTTCACCTCTACTGAGAATAAAGATTGAAGATTTTTCCCTTAACCTGAATTCCTGAGTCTGGCTGATTTTAAATATGCAGTCATCACAACTGATACTTAAACCAGGTATGTTAAAAACAGAGAAAGAAATTTATAGACCAAGCTCCCTAATGAATATTGATGCTAAAATCTTAAATAAAATATTAGCAAAAAGACTACAGAAAATCATCCCCAGGATAATACACTATGACCAAGTAGGATTTATACAAGCAGCCAGGAAAAAACAGTTCAAATACCGAGATGCCACAATAAGGGTCATGCAAGATCTGGCTGCCTCAACATTAAAGGATCGAAAGGCCTGGAACCAGATATTCCAAAAGGCAAAAGAGCTTGCAATGCAGCCAAGAATAAACTACCCATTTTTTTTTCCCCATGGAAGAAGATGGACATTTAATGAAATAGAGGAATTCCATTTGTTCCTAAGGAAAAAAAACAGACAAAAAATTTGATCTCCAACCACAGGACTCAAGAGAAGTAGAAAAAGGTAAAAGGAACTCTTGAGAACTGTATTTCTGTTGTGCATATACATAAAAACCATATGTATAATTTGATTTTACCGATATAACATAGAAAAGGGAAATAGAAATGGGAAGGGGATAGTGTCAGAAAAAAGGGAAAAGGGGAGATAAAAAGAGGGAAACTACATGTGATGATGAGGCAAAGGAAACCTATCATAACTGAGGGAACTTAGAGAGGGGGAGGAACATTGTGTGAATCCTACTCTCATCAGAGTTGGCTCAAAGAGGAAATAATTGACATATTTGTTTTACAGAGATTCTTCTCTCACTTCATTAAAAAGTGGGAGAGGAAAAGAGAAAAGGAAAAAGAGTAATAAGGGAAGGGTACAAGAAAGGGGAAGGGATTCAAAGGGAGGAGGGAGGGATACTAAAGAGAGAGAGCTGTGTGACGCAAGTGGGACCGATAAGTTTAATACTAGGGAAGGAGGTAAGCAGGGCAATAACAAGAAAAGTATAATCTGGGGATATTAGGATAGCAGGAAATACAGAATTAATGATTTTAATCGTAAATGTGAATGGGATGAACTCTCCCATAAAGAGAAGGTGAATAGCAGACTGGATCAAAAGTCAGAACCCTGCAATATGTTGTTTACAGGAAACACATTTAAAACAGGGAGATACATACAGAGTAAAGGTAAAAGACTGGAGCAGAATCTCTTATGCTTCAGGTGAAGTCAAAAAATCAGGGGTAGCCATCCTGATCTCAGATCAAACAAAAGCAAAAATTGATCTAATTAAAAGAGATAAGGAAGGAAACTATATCTTGCTAAATGGTGCTATAGACAATGAAGCAATATCAGTATTAAACATATATGCACCAAGTGGTATAGCATCTAACTTCCTAAAGGAGAAGTTAAGAGAGTTGCGAGAAGAAATAGACAGCAAAACTATAATAGTGAAAGATCTCAATCTTGCACTCTCAGATTTAGATAAATCAAATCACAAAACAAATAAGAAAGAAATTAAAGAGGTAAATAGAATATTAGAAAAATTAGGTATGATAGATCTCTGGAGAAAACTGAATGGTGACAGAAAGGAGTATACTTTCTTCTCAGCAGTTCATGGAACCTACACAAAAATTGACCATATATTAAGATATAAAGACCTCAAAATTAAATGCAGGAAGGCAGAAATGGTAAATGCTTTCTTTTCAGATCACAATGCAATAAAAACTACATTCAACAAAAAGTTAGGTGTAAATAGACCTAAAAGTAATTGGAAACTAAATAATCTCATCTTAAAGAATCATTAGTTAAAACAGCAAATTATAGACGCAATTAATAATTTCAATCAAGATAATGACAATGGTGAGACATCATACCAAAATTTATGGGATGCAGCCAAAGCAGTAATATGGGGAAATTTTATATCCTTAAAGGCCCTCTTGAATAAAATAGAGAAAAAGAAGTTCAATGAATTGGGCCTGCAACTTAAAAAGCTAGAAAAAGTCCAAATTAAAAACCCCCAATCAATTATTAAACTTGAAATTCTAAAATTAAAAGGAGAAATTAATAATATAGAAAGTAAAAACTATTCAACTAATAAATAAAAATAAGAGTTGGTTTTATGAAAAAAAACAATAAAATTGATAAACCTTTGGTAAATCTGATTAGAAAAAGGAGAGAGGAAAATCAAATTAGTAGTCTTAAAAATGAAAAGGGAGAACTTTTCACCAATGAAGAGGAAGTTAAAGAAATAATAAGGGGTTACTTTGCCCAACTTTATGCCAACAAATTTGATAACCTACCTCCAAAAATATAGGCTTCCCAGATTAGCAGAGGAGGAAGTAAATTGCTTAAACAGTCCCATGTCAGAAAAAGAAATAGAACAGGCTATTAATCAACTCCCTAAAAAAAAATTCCCAGGACCAGATGGATTTACATGTGAATTCTACGAAACATTCAAAGAACAGTTAGCTCCAATGCTTTTTAAACTATTTGAAAAATAGGGAATGAAGGAGTACTACCAAATTCCTTTTATGACACAGACATGGTACTGATACCTAAACCAGGTAGGTTGAAAACAGAGAAAGAAAATCATAGACCAATCTCCCTAATGAATATTGCTGCTAAAATCTTAAATAAGATATTAGCAAAAAACTATAGAAAATCATCCCCAGGATAATACACCATGATCGAATAGGATTTATACCAGGAATTCAGGGCTGATTCAATATTAGATAAACTCTCAGTATAATTGGCCATATTAATAATAAAATTAACAAAAACCGTATGATCATCTTAATAGATGCAGAAAAAGCATTTGATAAAATCCAACATCCATTCCTATTAAAAACTCTTGAGAGTATAGGAATAAATGGACTTTTCCTTAAAATAATCAGTAGCATCTATTTAAAACCAGCAGTAAGCATCATATGTAATGGGGACAAACTGCAACCATTCCCAATAAGATCAGGAATGAAACAAGTTTGCCCACTATCACCATTACTGTTCAATATTGTATTAGAAATGCTAGCTTTGGCAATAAGAGTTGAGAAAGAGATTAAAGGAATAAGAATAGGCAATGAGGAAACCAAATTATCACTCTTTGCTGATGATATGATGGTATACTTACAGAACCCCAGGGACTCTGCTAAAAAGTTATTAGAAACAATCCACACCTTTAGCAAAGTTGCAGAATACAAAATAAACCCACATAAGTCATCAGCATTCTTCTATATCACTAACAAAACCCAACAGTTAGAGTTACAAAGAGAAATTCCATTTAAAGTAACTACTGATTGTATAAAATATTTAGGAATCTATCTGCCAAGGGAAAATCAGAAACTTTATGAGCAAAACTACAAAACACATTCCACACAATTAAGTCTGATCTAACCAACTGGAAAAATATATTAAATTCTCTTGGATTGGGCGAGCAAATATAATAAAGATGACAATAGTACCTAAACTAATCTATTTATTTAGCCCTCTACCTATCAGACTCCCAAAAAACTATTTTGATGACCTAGAAAAAATAACAACAAAGTTCATATGAAAACAAAAGGTCAAGAATTTCAAGGGAATTAATTAAAAAACAATCAAATGAAGGTGGTCTAGCTGTACCAGATCTAAAATTATATTTTAAAGCAGCAGTTACTAAAACCATCTGGTATTGGCTAAGAAATAGACTAGTTGGTCAATATAATAGGTTACATTCAAAGGACAAAACAGCCAATAACTTTAATAATCTAGTGTTTGACAAACCCAAAGACCACAGTTTTGGGGATAAGAATGCATTATTTGACAAAAATTGCTGGGAAAATTGGAAATTAGTACGGCAGAAACGAGACATTGACTCACACTTAACACCGTACACCAAGATAAGGTCAAAATGGGTTCATGACCTAGGCAAAAAGAATGAAATTATAAATAAATTGGAAGAGCATAGGATAGTTTGCCTCTCAGACCTATGGAAGAGGAAGGAATTTATGACCAAAGAAGAACTAGAGATCACTATTGACCATAAAATAGAAATTTTTGATTATATCAAATTGAAAAGTTTTTGTACAAACAAAACAAATGCAGACAAGATTAGAAGGGAAAAAATAAACTGGGAACACATTTTTACAGTCAAAGGTTCTGATAAAGGCCTCATTTCCAAAATATATGGAAATTGACTTTAATTTATAAGAAATCAAGCCATTCTCCAATTGATAAGTGGTCAAAAGATATGAACAGACAATTCTCGGGTGAAGAAATTAAAACTATTTATAAACATATGAAAATATGCTCCAAGTCATTATTAATCAGAGAAATGCAAATTAAGACAACTCTGAGATACCACTACATACCTGTCAGATTGGCTAGAATGACAGGTAAAGATAATGTGGAATGTTGGAGGGGATGTGGGAAAATAGGGACACTGATACATTGTTGGTGGAATTGTGAACCTATCCAGCCATTCTGGAGAGCAATTTGGAACTATGCTCAAAAAATTATCAAACTGTGCATATCCTTTGAACCAGCAGTGTTTCTACTGGGCTTATATCCCAAAGAGATACTAAAGAAGGGCAAGGGACCTGTATGTGCCAAAATGTTTGTAGCAGCCCTGTTTGTAGTGGCTAGAAGCTGGAAAATGAATGGATGCCCATCAATTGGAGAATGGTTGAGTAAATTGTGGCATATGAACGTTAATGGAATATTATTGTTCTGTAAGAAATGACCAGCAGGATGAATACAGAGAGGAATGGTGAGACTTACATGAACTGATGCTAAGTGAAATGAGCAGAACCAAGAGATCATTATATATCTCAACAACGATAATGTTTGAGGATGTATTCTAATGGAAGTGGATCTCTTTGATAAAGACTGCTAATTCAGTTTCAATTGATCAAGGATGGACAGAAGCAGTTACACTCAAAGAAAGAACACTGGGAGATGAATATAAACTACTTGCATTTTTGTTTTTCTTCCCGGTTATTTATACCTTCTGAATCCAATTCTGTCTGTGCAACAAGAGAAATGTTCAGTTCTTATTGTATCTAGGATATACTGTAACCTATTTAACATGTAAAGGACTGCTTGCCATCTGAGGAAGGGGTGGAAGGAGGGAGGGGAAAAATCAGAACAGAAGTGAGTGCAAGGGATAATGCTGTAAAAAGTTACCCTGGCATGGGTTCTTTCAATAAAAAGTTATTTAATTAAAAAAAAATCAAATGAAGGTGGTCTAGCTGTACCAGATCTAAAATTATATTTTAAAGCAGCAGTTACTAAAACCATCTGGTATTGGCTAAGAAATAGACTAGTTGGTCAATATAATAGGTTACATTCAAAGGACAAAACAGCCAATAACTTTAATAATCTAGTGTTTGACAAACCCAAAGACCACAGTTTTGGGGATAAGAATGCATTATTTGACAAAAATTGCTGGGAAAATTGGAAATTAGTACGGCAGAAACGAGACATTGACTCACACTTAACACCGTACACCAAGATAAGGTCAAAATGGGTTCATGACCTAGGCAAAAACAATGAAATTATAAATAAATTGGAAGAGCATAGGATAGTTTGCCTCTCAGACCTATGGAAGAGGAAGGAATTTATGACCAAAGAAGAACTAGAGATCACTATTGACCATAAAATAGAAATTTTTGATTATATCAAATTGAAAAGTTTTTGTACAAACAAAACAAATGCAGACAAGATTAGAAGGGAAACAATAAACTGGGAACACATTTTTACAGTCAAAGGTTCTGATAAAGGCCTCATTTCCAAAATATATGGAAATTGACTTTAATTTATAAGAAATCAAGCCATTCTCCAATTGATAAGTGGTCAAAAGATATGAACAGACAATTCTCGGGTGAAGAAATTAAAACTATTTATAAACATATGAAAATATGCTCCAAGTCATTATTAATCAGAGAAATGCAAATTAAGACAACTCTGAGATACCACTACATACCTGTCAGATTGGCTAGAATGACAGGTAAAGATAATGTGGAATGTTGGAGGGGATGTGGGAAAATAGGGACACTGATACATTGTTGGTGGAATTGTGAACCTATCCAGCCATTCTGGAGAGCAATTTGGAACTATGCTCAAAAAATTATCAAACTGTGCATATCCTTTGAACCAGCAGTGTTTCTACTGGGCTTATATCCCAAAGAGATACTAAAGAAGGGCAAGGGACCTGTATGTGCCAAAATGTTTGTAGCAGCCCTGTTTGTAGTGGCTAGAAGCTGGAAAATGAATGGATGCCCATCAATTGGAGAATGGTTGAGTAAATTGTGGCATATGAACGTTAATGGAATATTATTGTTCTGTAAGAAATGACCAGCAGGATGAATACAGAGAGGAATGGTGAGACTTACATGAACTGATGCTAAGTGAAATGAGCAGAACCAAGAGATCATTATATATCTCAACAACGATAATGTTTGAGGATGTATTCTAATGGAAGTGGATCTCTTTGATAAAGACTGCTAATTCAGTTTCAATTGATCAAGGATGGACAGAAGCAGTTACACTCAAAGAAAGAACACTGGGAGATGAATATAAACTACTTGCATTTTTGTTTTTCTTCCCGGGTTATTTATACCTTCTGAATCCAATTCTGTCTGTGCAACAAGAGAAATGTTCAGTTCTTATTGTATCTAGGATATACTGTAACCTATTTAACATGTAAAGGACTGCTTGCCATCTGAGGAAGGGGTGGAAGGAGGGAGGGGAAAAATCAGAACAGAAGTGAGTGCAAGGGATAATGCTGTAAAAAATTACCCTGGCATGGGTTCTTTCAATAAAAAGTTATTTAATTAAAAAAAAAATTACAGAAAATCATCCCCAGGATAATACACTATGACCAAGTAGGATTTATACCATGAATACAGGGCTGGTTCAATATTAGGAAAACTATTAGCATAATTGAGTTCAAATCTGATCTCAGATACTTAACACTTTCTAAACGTGTGATCCTGGGCAAGTCACTTAACCCCAATTACTTCAGCAATTATTATTTTTTAACCTTTGTGAATATTTTATTTTTCTCAGAACTTCAAATTTAGTTACATTTTGATCCCTTCAGATTTCACATTGGTGTACAAGATTTCCTGTCACTTCAAATGATCAAAGATGGGAGAAGCAGCTACACCCAAAGAAAGAACACTAGGAGATGAATATAAACTGCTTGCATTTTTGTTTTTCTTCCCGGATTATTTATAACTTCTGAATTCAATTCTCCCTGTGCAACAAGAAAACTGTTCGGTTCTGCACACTTATATCAATAACCAAACTAACAAAAATCATATGATCATCTGAATAGATGCAGAAAAAGCATTTGCTAAAATCCAACATCCATTTCTAATAAAAACACTTGAAAGGGTAGGAATAAATGGACTTTTCCTTAAAATAGTCAGGTGCATATATTTAAAACCGTAAGTAAGCATCATATGCAATGGAGAAAAACTGGAACCTTTCCGAGTAAGATCTAGAGTAAAGCAAGGTTGCCCACTATCACCATTATTATTCAATATTGTATTAGAAACTCTAGCCTGTGCAATAAGAGTCGAGAAAGAGATTAAAGTATTTAGAATAGGGACTTCCGGTTAAGATGGCAGAGAGGAGGCACATAGCTGTGTAGCTCCACGCTTTCTCTCACTATCCATTTCATTACAAGCCTCTGAATTAATGCTTGACTGAAAAAAAACCCACAAATACTTACCAAGACAAGCCATCCTTGAGATTCGCCAAGAAAGGTCTGTCTTTACTGGAGGGCTGGGACGGTTTTAGATCGAGCGCAGGTGGCTAGCAGCGGCAGTGAGAGCACGGGAGCAGACTGGAGAGGGGGTGGGGTGTGATCGCAGCCGTCTCTGCCGGGAGAGCTTCGCTACAGGACTGGATACTTTGCTCCGGCAGCAAGTCAGCAGCCCAGCAGAGAAGCTAAAAACACCGGGGCTGAAGAATACAACCCCAAACAGCTGGAGTCTCTCGGGACCTGGCCGCCCTCCTTTCCCCCCCACAGTGACTCAGCACACTCTGGGATCTCAGAGCTCAGGCACAGCACAGTAGGGCTAGTGCCTCACTGCTGCCCCGCGCAGTCTGTAGAGGAAACTCGGTAACACTACCCAGCCCCTCCCCCAAAGAAAGACTCCAGTTTTTTCTGTTTTTCTTTGCTAGTTTGTCTTTGATTATTAGACAGAATGAGCAAGAAACTGAAGAGGACTTTAACCCTTGACAGCTTCTATACAGATAGAGAGCAGATTCTAAATCCTGAGGAGACTAAAAGCAGACAGTCTCCAGGTGAATCCCCAAAGAAGGAGCATCTGTTCCTCAGCACAGATGAATCTCATGGAGGAAATTAAAAAGGCTCTCACAAGAGAGCTAGAAGAAAAATGGGAAAAGGAGAGGGAGGCTTGGCAAAAGAGCCTGGAGAAGTCAGTTAAAGAGAAAGTGGATAAAGAAATAAAATCCTTGAAAAATAGTATTGGTGAACTGGAAACAGAAAATAGCTCTCTAAAAAACAAAATTGGAGGAAGGGAAAAAAATTCCACAGAACAAAAGAACTCAATGGGACAATTAGAAAAAGATTTTTAAAAAGTGAGTGAAGAAAATACTTCACTGAAAATCAGAATTGAACAATTGGAATTGAATGACTCAAGGAGACAAGAAGAATCAGTCAAGCAAATCCAAAAAAATCAAACAATGGAAAAGAATGTGAAATACCTTCTGGGGAAGACAACAGACCTGGAAAACAGATCCGGGAGAGTCAATCTGAGAATCATTGGACTCCCAGAAAAGAATGATGAAAAAAAGAGCCTGGACACTATTTTCCAGGAAATTATCAAAGAGAACTGCCCAGAAGTCATAGGAACAGAGGAAAAAATAAACATTGAAAGGAGTCATTGATCACCCACTGGAAGGGATCCTAAAATCAAAACACCAAGGAATATAGTGGCCAAATGCCAGAACCCTCAGACGAAGGAAAAAATATTGCAAGCAGCTAGAAAAACCCAATTCAAGTATCAAAGGAGCCACAATAAGGATCACCCAGGATCTGGCAGCATCCACATTAAAGATCGAAGGGCCTGGAATATGATATTCCGAAAGGCTAAGGAACTTGGTATGCAACCAAAAATAACTTACCCAGCGAGAATGAGCATCTTTTTCTAGGGAAGAAGATGGACATTCAACAAAGTAAGCGAATTTCATCTATTTCTGATGAAAAAGCCAGAACTTAAGAAAAAGTTTGATCTACAAATATAGAACTCAAGAGAAATCTAAAAAGGTAAAGATTAATCTTGGGAACTATATTTCAACTATATAGATGTATAAAGAATACATGTATACCTTGTTCTAGAAATTGATGTGAAAAGGACATTGTACCAGAAAAAGGGTAAAGTGGGGGTAGTACATCTCATGAAGAGGCATAGAAAACCTATTATATCTGAGAGAAAGAATGGAGCGGGATGAATATAGTGGGTATCTTACTGCCTTCAGAATTGGCTTTAAGTGAAAAATCTTAAGACATATTCAATCTATGCTGAAACTTCTCCCACCTCATTGAAAAGTGAGAAGGGAAAAGTGAAAAGGGAAGGAATAAGCTAAGCAGAAGGGAATACGGAAACTGGGAGGGAAAGGGGTAAGATAGGGGGAGGAACTCTAAGGCGGGGGGAGGGATATTAAAAAGGGAGAGCTGTGAGAAGCAAGTGGTGCTCACAAGCTTAATACTGGGAAGGGGTAAAGGGAAAAGAAGGGAGAAAAGCATAAACCGGGGTTAACAAGATGGCAAGTAATACAGAATTGGTCATTCTAACCATAAAGGTGAAAGGGGTAAACTCCCCCATAAAGAGGAAGCGGTTAGCAGAATGGATTAAAAGCCAGAATCCTACAATATATTGTTTACAGGAAACACACCTGAAGCGGGGAGATACATGCAGGTTAAAGGTAAAAGTTTGGAGCAAAATCTACTATGCTTCAGGTGAAGTCAAAAAAGCAGGGGTAGCCATCCTGATCTCAGATCAAGCTAAAGCAAAAATTGATCTAATTAAAAGAGATAAGGAAGGGCACTATATCTTGCTAAAGGGTAGCATGGATAATGAAGCACTATCTATATTAAACATATATGCACCAAGTGGTGTACCATCTAAATTCTTAAAAGAGAAATTAAGAGAGCTGCAAGAAGAAATAGACAGTAAAACTATAATAGTGGGAGATCTTAACCTTGCACTCTCAGAATTAGATAAATCAAACCACAAAATAAATAAGAAAGAAGTCAAAGAGGTAAATAGAATACTAGAAAAGTTATATATGATAGATGTCTGGAGAAAATGTAATGGAGACAGAAAGAAATACACTTTCTTTTCAGCAGTTCTTGGAACCTATACAAAAATTGACCATATATTAGGACATAAAAACCTCAAACTCAAATGCAGACAGGCAGAAATAGTAAATGCATCCTTTTCAGACCACGATGCAATGAAAATTACATTCAACAAAAAACCAGGGGGAAGTAGACCAAAAAATAATTGGAAACTAAATAATCTCATACTAAAGAATGATTGGGTGAAACAGCAAATCATATTCATAATTAATAACTTCACCCAAGAAAACAATAATAATGAGACATCATACCAAAATGTATGGGATGCAGCCAAAGCGGTAATAAGGGGAAATTTCATATCTCTAGAGGCCTATTTGTATAAAATAGAGAAAGAGAAGGTCAATGAATTGGGTTTGCAACTAAAAATGCTAGAAAAGGAACAAATTAAAAACCCCCAGTCAAACACTAAACTTGAAATTCTAAAATTAAAAGGAGAGATCAATAAAATTGAAAGCAAAAAAACTATTGAATTAATTAATAAAACTAAGAGTTGGTTCTATGAAAAAACCAACAAAATAGACAAACCCTTAGTAAATATGATTAAAAAAAGGAAAGAGGAAAATCAAATTGTTAGTCTTAAAAATGAAAAGGGAGAACTCGCCACTAACGAAGAGGAAATTAGAACAATAATTTGGAGTTACTTTGCCCAACTTTATGCCAATAAATTCGACAACTTAAATGAAATAGAAGAATACCTCCAAAAATATAGCTTGCCCAAACTAACAGAGGAAGAAGTAAATATCCTAAACAGTCCCATCTCAGAAAAAGAAATAGAACAAACTATCAATCAACTCCCTAAGAAAAAATCCTCAGGACCAGATGGATTTACATGTGAATTCTACCAAACATTTAAAGAACAATTAACTCCAATGCTAAATAAACTATTTGAAAAAATAGGGATTGAAGGAGTCCTACCAAACTCCTTTTATGACACAGACATGGTACTGATACCTAAACCAGGTAGGCTGAAAACAGAGAAAGAAAATTATAGACCAATCTCCCTAATGAATATTGATGCTAAAATCTTAAATAAAATATTAGCAAAAAGATTACAGAAAATAATCCCCAGGATAATACACTATGACCAAGTAGGATTTATACCAGGAATGCAGGGCTGGTTCAATATTAGGAAAACTATTAGCATAATTGACTATATCAATAACCAAACAAACAAAAATCACATGATCATCTCAATAGATGCAGAAAAAGCATTTGATAAAATCCAACATCCATTCCTAATAAAAACACTTGAGAGCATAGGAATAAATGGACTTTTCCTTAAAATAGTCAGGAGCATATATTTAAAACCATCAGTAAGCATCATATGCAATGGGGAAAAACTGGAACCTTTCCCAGTAAGATCTGGAGTGAAGCAAGGTTGCCCACTATCACCATTATTATTTAATATCGTATTAGAAACACTAGCCTCGGCAATAAGAGTCGAGAAAGATATTAAAGGAATTAGAGTAGGTAATGAGGAAACCAAACTATAACTCTTTGCAGATGATATGATGGTATACCTAAAGAACCCCAGAGATTCTACTAAAAAGCTATTAGAAATAATTCATAATTTTAGCAAAGTAGCAGGATACAAAATAAATCCCCATAAATCCTCAGCATTTTTATACATCACCAACAAAACCCAACAGCAAGAGATACAAAGAGAAATTCCATTCAGAATAACTGTTGATACCATAAAATATTTGGGAATCTATCTCCCAAAGGAAAGTCAGGAATTATATGAGCAAAATTATAAAAAAGTCTCCACACAAATAAAGTCAGACAAATAATTGGAAAAATATTAAGTGCTCTTGGATCGGCCGAGCGAACATAATAAAGATGACAATACTCCCTAAACTAATCTATTTATTTAGTGCTATACCAATCAGACTTCCAAGAAAATATTTTATTGATCTAGAAAAAATAACAACAAAATTCATATGGAACAATAAAAAGTCGAGAATCTCAAGGGAATTAATGAAAAAAAAATCAAATGAAGGTGGCCTAGCTGTACCTGATCTAAAATTATATTATAAAGCAGCAGTCACCAAAACCATTTGGTATTGGCTAAAAAATAGATTAGTGGATCAGTGGAAAAGGTTAGGTTCACAAGACAGAATAGTCAACTATAGCAATCTAGTGTTTGACAAACCCAAAGCCCCTAACTTCTGGGAAAAGAATTCATTATTTGATAAAAACTGCTGGGATAATTGGAAACTAGTATGGCAGAAATTAGGCATGGACCCACACTTAACACCATATACCAAGATAAGATCAAAATGGGTCCATGACCTAGGCATAAAGAACGAGATTATAAATAAATTAGAGGAACATAGGATAGTTTATCTCTCAGACTTGTGGAGGAGAAAGAAATTTGTGTCCAAAGATGAACTAGAGACCATTACTGATCACAAAATAGAAAATTTTGATTACATCAAATTAAAAAGCCTTTGTACAAACAAAACGAATGCAAACAAGATTAGAAGGAAAGCAACAACTGGGAAAACATCTTCACAGTTAAAGATTCTGATAAAGACCTCATTTCCAAAATGTATAGAGAACTGACTCAAATTTATAAGAAATCAAGCCATTCTCCAATTGATAAATGGTCAAAGGATATGAACAGACAATTTTCAGAGGATGAAATTGAAACTATTACCACTCATATGAAAGAGTGTTCCAAATCATTATTGATCAGAGAAATGCAAATTAAGACAACTCTGAGATACCACTACACACCTGTCAGATTGGCTAAGATGACAGGAAAAAATAATGATGAATGTTGGAGGGGATGCGGGAAAACTGGGACACTAATGCATTGTTGGTGGAGTTGTGAACGAATCCAACCATTCTGGAGAGCAATCTGGAATTATGCCCAAAAAGTTATCAAATTGTGCATACCCTTTGATCCAGCAGTGTTTCTATTGGGCTTATATCCTAAAGAAATACTAAAGAAGGGAAAGGCACCTGTATGTGCCAAAATGTTTGTAACAGCCCTATTTGTAGTGGCTAGAAACTGGAAAATGAATGGATGCCCATCAATTGGAGAATGGCTGGGTAAATTGTGGTACATGAATGTTATGGAATATTATTGTTCTGTAAGAAATGACCAGCAGGATGAATACATAGAGGACTGGCGAGACTTACATGAACTGATGCTAAGTGAAATGAGCAGAACCAGGAGATCATTATACACTTCGACAACGATATTGTATGAGGACATATTTTGATGGAAGTGGATTTCTTTGACAAAGAGACCTGAGTTTCAATTGATAAATGACGGACAAAAGCAGCTACACCCAAAGAAAGAACACTGGGAAACGAATGTGAACTATCTGTATTTTTGTTTTTCTTCCCGGGTTATTTATACCTTCTGAATCCAATTCTCCCTATACAACAAGAGAACTGTTCAGTTCTGCAAACATATATTGTATCTAGGATATACTGCAACATATCCAACATATAAAGGACTGCTTGCCATCTAGGGGAGGGGGTGGAGGGAGGGGAAAAAATCGGAACAGAAATGAGTGCAAGGGATAATGTTGTAAAAAAAATTACCCTGGCATGGATTCTGTCAATATAAAGTAATTATTAAATAAAAATTGAAAAAAAAAATTCTTCTTTCTAATCAGCAAAAAAAAAAAAGTATTTAGAATAGGCAATGAGGAAACCAAACTATCACTCTTTGCAGATGATATGATGGTATACTTACAGAACCCCAGAGATTCTACTAAAAAACTTTTAGAAATAATTCAAAACTTTAGCAAAGTTGCAAGATACAAAATAAATCCCCGTAAATCCTCACCATTTTTATACATCACCAACAAAATCCAACAGCAAGAGATACAAAGAGAAATTCCATTCAAAATAACTGTCAATAGTATAAAATATTTGGGAATCTATCTACCAAAGGAAAGTCAGGAATTATATGAGCAAAATTACAAAACACTTTCCAGACAAATAAAGTCAGATTTAAATAATTGGAAAAATATTAAGTGGTCTTGGATAGGTAGAGCAAATATAATAAAGATGACAATATTCCCTAAACTAATCTATTTACTGAGTGCTATACCAATCAGACTCTGAAGAAAATATTTTAATGATCTAGAAAAAATAACAACAAAATTCATATGGAAGAACAAAAGGTCGAGAATCTCAAGGGAATTAATGAAAAAAAAATCAAATGAAGGTAGCCTAGCTGTACCTGATCTAAAACTATATTTTAAAACAGCAGTCACCAAAACAATTTGGTATTGGCTAAGAAATACATTAGTTGATCAGTAGAATAGGTTAGGTTCACAAGACAAAATAGTCAACTATAACAATCTAGTGTTTGCCAAACCTAAGATCGTAACTTTTGGGATAAGAATTCATTATTTGACAAAAACTGCTGGGATAACTGGAAATTAATATGGCAGAAATTAGGCATGGACCCACACTTAACACAATATACCAAGATAAGATCAAAATGGGTCCATGATTTAGGCATAAAGAATGAGATTATAAATAAATCAGAGGAACATAGAATAGTTATTCTCTCAGACTTGTGGAGGAGGAAGAAATTTATGACCAAAAATGAACTAGAGATCATTATTGATCACAAAATAGAAAATTTTGATTACATCAAATTAAAAAGCCTTTGTACAAACAAAACTAATGCAAACAAGTTTAGAAGGAAAGCAACAACTGGGAAAACATCTTCACAGTTAAAGATTCTGATAAAGACCTCATTTCCAAAATATATAGAGAATTGACTCTAATTTATAAGAAATCAAGCCATTCTCCATTTGATAAATGGTCAAAGGATATGAACAGACAATTTTCAGATAATGAAATTGAAACTATTTCTAGCCATAAGAAAAGATGCTCCATGTCATTATTGATCAGAGAAATGCAAATTAAGACAACTCTGAGATATCACTACACACCTGTCAGATTGGCTAAGATGACAGGAAAAAATAATGGTGGATTTTGGAGAGGATGTAGGAAAACTGGTACACTGATGCATTGTTGGTGGAGTTGTGAACAAATCCAACCATTCTGGAGAGTAATCTGGAATTATGCCCCAAAAGTTATCAAAGTGTGCATACCCTTTGATGCAGCAGTGCTACTACTAGTCTTATACCCCAAGGAGATACTAAAGAAGGGAAAGGGACCTGTATGTGCCAAAATGTTTGTGGCAGCCCTGTTTGTAGTAGCTAGAAGATGGAAAATGAAGGGATGCCCATCAATTGGAGAATGGTTGGGTAAATTGTGGTATAATGAATGTTATGGAATATTATCGTTCTGTAAGAAATGACCAGCAGGATTAATACAGAGAGGCTTGGAGAGACTTACATGAACTGATGCTGAGTGAAATGAGCAGAACCAGGAGATCATTATATACTTCAACAACGATACTGTATGAGGATGTATTTTGATGGAAGTGGATTTCTTTGACAAAGAAAAGATCTAATTCAGTTTCAATTGATCAATGATGGACAGAAGCAGCTACACCCAAAGAAAGAACACTGGGAAATGAATGTAAACTGTTTGCATTTTGGTTTTTCTTCCCGGGTTATTTTTACCTTCTGAATCCAATTATTCCTGTCCAACAAGAAAATTGTTCAGTTCTGCACACATAGTTTGTATCTAGGATATACTGTGACATATTTAATAGGTATAGGACTGCTTACCATCTGGGGAGGGGATGGAGAGAGGGAGGGGAAAAGTCAGAATAGAAGTGAGTGCAAGGGATAATGTTGTAAAAAATTATCCAAGCATGGGCTCTGTCAATAAAAATTATAATTATTAAAAAAAAAAACTCAACTCTGTCTCATTTATTTGTGCACTCTGAAAAATCAAAAAAATTACCAGAAGTTTGTTTTTGCTGGATCTAAAACATGGTAGCTCTCTCTGCTGCAAGAATACTAAGCCAGATAAGTGAGGAACAGAGGGAACTAAGGTCAGATGATAGCATGTGTGTACATTCACCAGGTATGAGGTAAAGATACTTAGCACAAGTAGATAACATGATAATATTATGAACTAAAAGTCATATGGCTTCCAGATAATCTAATGGAATCCAGTCATAGAAGAATAAATATTTCAAAATGAAGACAAATGAATCAATACTTGATGAAGCAGAAGGTACCACACATTCCAAAGAGGGCATGGGACCACAACAGGATTCTCCTAAAGGATTTAAGAAATAAAAAATATAGAAAAATTATTTTAACTTTCTAACTTTGCAATTATAGGCAGTATTGCATAATTAGTGAAAAATTGGCCCAGGAGCTACAAAGAAATGGATTCAAATACCACTTCTCATACTTCTTGGTTTTGTGATTAACCTCCCAATAGTCTCAGCAACTTTTAAAGTTGCCCAGAATGTATTAACCTGCACTGGGAGGGGAAAGTTCTCACTCAGAAGTTTCCTATGCCAATGAAATCAATGTCTAATACAAGTCCTCTCACTTTGTAAAGAAAAAAAATATTCTTACTCTATATTAAAACTTTGAATAAGGATCCTTAAATCTTTCTCTACTACCTATAAGAGAGATGAAAATTATATTAGAGGCAGGAATTTCATATGTATTCTACATCCTGAGTATAGTCTGGGAAAGAAAAACATTTATTTTATGTAATATATAAAGTTATGTGCACGTTATATAATATACATATACATTTACATGTATATGTATGTGTGTTTCTATATGTTATGTTATATATATGTTTATAGAAATTCTGGAGATACTAAAGAAAATACTAAAGAAAAATTTGTTCTTCCTAAAGGAGTTTATCTTTTAATGGGAAAGACACATAATGTATACAATATCTAAGAATTGATCAATCAAGACACCCAAGTTTAATGTATACACAATCATAAACTATTTCTCACAAAATAAAAAGTGAATAAATGATAATCTATTCAGTTACTGGACCATGTCCACATAATAAGAATGAATAATTGAATATTAATAAATTATTTTAGTGCTACACAAAAGGAATATTACCAAAATGATCAAAATATTAATATGAAGGGGCACCTAGTTGGCGAAGTGGATAGAGCACCAGCCCTCAAGTCAGGAAGATCTGAGTTCAAATGTGACCTCAGACACTTAACATTTCCTAGCTGTCTAACTGTGGGCAAGTCGCTCAACCCCAAATGCCTCAGCAAATATATGTATATATATATATATATATATATATATATATATATATATATATATATATATATATATATATATATATATACATATACTATGAGAAAAATAATTGAAGTAGATAAAGTAATAACAAAATTTATTTGGATAAACAACAACCAACCTAAAACTCAAGGAAAATAATAATAAAAAAAAAAGAAAGTGGAGATGGATTATCTAATTTTACTATTCTGTTTGGCTTTTTTTTTTATTGGTGATAGAGTAGAAGGATGTCACAATTTAATCTATGCAACAACCAAATTTCTATAATAGACTCATCTATAATTGCCTCCTATTATTTCTAGAAAAGAGGTTTTGATGACAAAGATGCTATGGGAAATGAATTTTACTGATACTTCCAGCTGTGTCCTTGAAAAATAATTGTTGAATTTAATTCAATTCAAAGAAGATTAAGGAAGATAGGGTGGAATGTTATTTTTTCCCTGTCATTAAAAACAAAAAAATCTTAATTGAGAAGCTGCATATAATCGATTATTAATGATAGATTCAAATCCTAAAAAAATATTTTAGTTAATTACAAGATCACAGTTATTAGCATTTATATATTAAAATTATTTTTAAAATTCTTGCATAAAGCCAGGTTTAGCACAAATTTAACTAGCAAAATCATGTAGATTAGTTAAAACAGTACAAAATCTATTTTGGAGTCTCTCTACTGAGAAAGGGTACTTCTAATGTGATTCTGGACAATAAAATTTTTAAAAATATAATCATATACTTCTAATTGTGATGTAGCAACACACTTTATACTAACAACCAATATGGCCAGTTTCATGTCATTGAGCAATAAGATAATGGAACAAAAAATTTATAACAAACAAGACATCTTGGAGATTCTTTGAACTTAGACTTCTTTCAAACTTGTCTCTCACTTTATGAAATGTATTAGTAAAATGTCATGTAAGTATATAAATCAAGAAGCTGCAGAAGTCCCACAGGTGATAAAGATCAAAAGCCAGTGTGAAAAGATTACAAGTCCAAGTAGAGATTAAGAAGATAGCTTTCTAGTTGCCTATATTTGCTAAATAATTTTGTTTCTGTCCCTAAAATTGAACCTGGGGAAAAGATATATCACACACAGCTCATGTGACCCACGTAAATATTGTTTAATATTAATTTCATGGTCTTGGAGTCCTTGAGATATCTTAGCCATTGATGTCCATTCTAATTCTTCATTTTGTTCTCTTGCTCAATAACCTTTATTATTGTCTATATATAGTCCAAACTCTTTAACCCTCAAAGTCCTTCATAGAACAACTGGTATATCTTCATATTTTATCTTTTCTTATCTATTATATGGATCCAATATTCCAATGGAACAAGTTCTCCTGCTGGTTCTTGTACATGTTCTGTGCTTTCCTTCTTTCCTGGATTTGTTCCATTATCTAGAGTCTTCCAATTCCACTTCTAACTAATTCCTCCCCATACTTTAAGATTACTCTGATTTCACTCTATCTAAGCTTAGGGACCAGGACACACAGGGTTAACTCTGGCTCTGGGAGGTAGTTCAGATTCTGTAGCTCTGGTCAGGTTCATGAGAGGACAGTGACAGGACTGGCTGAATTACTGGGAAGTTTACTTTTCCAACTGGGGGATGCCAGAAGTGGTGGGAGGCGCCCATGTAACAAAAACACCCATCCTCCTGGGAAAGTCAAGTTATTGGTGAGGGGGGGGCAGAAGAGGAAGGGAGAATCATCAAAGCAGTAGGGCAAGTAGGAGTGTAATATTGGATAAACCATGAGATGATTCAAGAGTCCAGGAAAGCAGGCTGAGCACCAAGTCACAAAGCCAAATGGGAGTTAATGGGAAGCACAATCCGGAAAGCAGGCACCTGAGTAAAAGCCAAGGCAAAAACTGAGCAAAGAGACAGGTGGCCAGGGTAGAGGACTGGGGTGGAGTTGTGAATAGCCCAATGACAGAGCTTTTTGGTCAGACAGCCTTTTCATCAGTGGGGCTATGTAGCTGCCAATCCCTTCTAGTGCCTTCTGGTTCCCAGGCCCTGACACATACCTCCTCCCTAAAACTGTCCCTGATCCACCCAGTTGAACACAATCTCTCCCTCTTTTGAATCTCTATGGCAATCACTCTCTCCTTTGGCATGTAATCATGGACTTGTACTGTTGGTTATTATTTGTCATAGCTTTAATTAGAGTACAAAATCCTGGTGGGGAAAAGCTAATAATTTAAATTCATTTTTATCTTTCTCAAAGTTTAGACTAATATTAATGCAGATGAAAAATTTATCATGCACTTTCCTTCCTTTAATGTTGCTTCTCTTGCACATATTATTACACACTATAATATTAAATATTGTATTTTGTGATAAGTTGTCTGTCCATATTTGTAGGACTTCAAGTAAAACTATTATGTCATTTAACACCCAAGTACATTTTAAATGAAGTATGAGAGATGAGGCTCATGTGAAACATGAAAAATGCCCTAACATCTTCATTACAATTTGCCTACACTATTCTACTGACCTAGAAATTGGTCTTTTTAACTCAATTATTTCATTTCATCATCTATATGACTACCAAAATTATTTTCTTTAAAGTTCAGATCTGTATTATTTCTCTAACTCAATAAATTCCAAAGGTTTTATATTTCCTCTAGAATAAAGTAAATGATAACAAAATATTGATTGTGTTTTAAAATAATTCACAATCTGGTCTCAACCTACCTTTTTATTTTCATTATTGCACGTTAATCTTTTTCTTCCACTCCATTATCCAGACACAATAACATTTCCTTCCTTTCCTCACACACAGAACTTCCCATTTCTGTATTTTTTTTTTTTTTTGCAGATCATTCATTACCAAACTTTCCTTATGCAACTCTCCCTGTTCATAAAACATAGTATCTGACTCACAAAATTCCTCTTGTTCTTTAACATAAATCTCAGCACACTTTCTACATAGAACTTTTCTTGATACCTTAATATTAGTGCTCTGACTTCCTATTTTGTTCTTATATTTTTATTCTCTATGCCTTTTTTATTTTGTCTCTTCCAAAAGAATGTAATTTCCTTGAGACTACAGATTGCTTTATTCCTTACATTTGTGTCACCAGTGCCTAGCAATTACTAAGTAAGTGCTTAATAAATACTCATTGAGTGGTTGATCAATTAAACTATAAAACGAACAAACAAACAAGATCTTTGGTGAAAAGTGAGAGAATGACTAAGGGGTAAAATTGAGTTTCTTAATCTTTTAAATTGGACAGATATGTGGTGGATAGAATGCCAGGCCTAGAGTCAGAAATACTCATCTTCTTGAGTTCAAATGTAGCCCCATGTATTTACTAGCTGTGTGATCCTGGGTAGGTCATTTAACCCTGTTTGCCTAAATTTCCTCATCTGTAAAATGAACTGGAGAAGAAAATGGCAAACCATTGCAGTATTCTTGTCAAGAAAAGCTGAAATGATGTCTCAAAGTGTTGGACACAACTGAAGTGACTGAACTACAAAAATCTCTTAATTAAGGGGTTTATCCAGAGTGATCGCTAAGTTAATTACCAGTAAGTCAGTCAAAAATTTATTTTTTTTAACGTTCTTGTTATATGCTGGATAGTTTTACATTTTAAGAAATATCAAATATTTGATAAATCAATCTAGATTGAATGAAACATACATGAACATTAGTCACATAAGGTAATCATATACAAAGGATGTCTACCCTTTGTATGTTATTTGGCCCTAAGTACTTATTCATTATTTGTAGAGGAACACAGACAGTGAGGAACCCTGGGTGAAGTATAAGATCCTTTTGTCCAGTAAAGGAACCCTGTTGATGGTGTCTGATTTGACTCTCCATCCCCGTAGGAACATCTTGACCTTCCTGAGACTTCAGGGAAAATGACAAGCTGTGTTGTGTAATGGGCTGAAACTGATCAGATGCACTGAGATCCGAGCACTTAAGGCTAATTACCAATTGGACAATACTCAGTATATGCTTGGAGAAAGAATGGCCCCGCCCATTACTATGCAGGGTTTATCTGTTGTATAGGAGATTGGGTGGAGGAGTTGGTGGGCGGAGTGAGAAAACCAGTGTCACTCCTGGCCAGATTCCCTAGGTTTTGCTCTCACTTCTTATTGCCATTCCGTAGTGTTCAAAAAAGAATAAAGATCAAGGACTTTTGCTGATCCTGACTCCAGTTGATTCTAAAGTATCCAGGGTCACAATGTTGTAATTGAAGAATTATACTGAAGTGGCAAGGAAACATCTGCACACAATAGTAAGTTGTTTATGTGGTCCCACAATTGCAGTAGTCTGTAGTTAGCACATGCACAGTGTGATATAGTCATGTAAGTGTATTAGGTAAAGCACATAAGGCTGAAAAAATTTTGAATAAACAGACTCCTATTTGACCACTTTCATTAGTTCTGCCCTTTCATTCCTCACCCATGATCAGGATTTGGGCTGGTATCAAAGTCCTCTAGTGAGCAAGTCCAGACAATTATTTTTTTCATTCAATCACCAAGTACATATTAAATACCTACAATGTGCCTGGCTATGCTGTGTTTAAACAAAGAGGAAATTTTCTTTCTCCTCAATAAGTTTATATTCTAGTAGAAGCAGATACTATTTATAGAAAATTAGAATAGAAATATAGAAAATTAAATATAAGACATAAACAATGTACATAGAAAATAATTTGAGGAGGAAAAGCATTGATAAATGGAATAGGGAGAGCTATGATAGCCTTTCTATAGAGCCAAGTCTTGAAAAAAGTCTGAAGTTCTTAGTTAATTCTTATAATAACCCTATGAAGTAAATGTTATTATTATCCTCATTTTACAACTGAGGAAACTGAGGCAGGTAGAAGCTAAATGATTTGCTGAGGATCACACATAGTAAGTGTCTGAGGTTGGATTTGAATTCAGATCTTCTGATTCCAGGCCCAGGACTCTACCTAGTCTCTAAGATAAACATGGAAAGTGTTTTAATAAAATAATTTTTAAAAAATCATTTAGGAGAATAGAATATTTAGGGTTTCAATGGAAATAATGATAAAAATAAGAAGGCTAGAGGAAGCATAACATTACTCAGTCTCAGATTCTATTATTTTATTGATTGATTGTCTAGATTCTGGAGTTCAGTCCAGATTGTAAATTTAGGAAAGTGATGAAGAAAAAAATAGCACTTCAGATTAAACTTAACTGTGTTAGTTCAAACAGCTGTATTTCCTCACTCTCACATCCACCCAGAGAGCCAGTTTTACAATTGACAATATCCCTAAAAGTGCAAATCCAACAAGAATTGATCAAATTCTTACAATGTATATAGCATGCTGGACACTATGGGGATACAAAGTTTAGTAAGACATAATCTCCACCCTCAAAGCCTTGTGATATTCTCTACCAACCAAAAGTGGGGTGAATCTGTGTTGATAGTGGGTTACTTGAATGAAATGCTGTAAGCATTTATTGTAAGTTATTGTAAGATATTGTAAGATAACTCCTAATTATCCCCAAAAGGCAATAAAACTTTAGCAGTGCCACTACTGGGTCTGTACCCCAAAGAAATCATTAGGGAGGGAAAAAACCCACATGTGCAAAAAAAATTTGTAGCAGCTCTTTTTGTGGTGTCAAAGAATGGGAAAATGAATAGATGCTCATCAATTGGGAAATGCCTGAATAATTTAAGAAAAATGAAAGTAATAGAATATCATTGCTCTATAAAAATGATGAACAAGCTGATTTTAGAAAGGCTTGGAACAATTTATAGGAACTGTTGCTGAATGAAACAAGCAGAATCAGGTATACGTTGTACACAGTAACAACATGTTTGTGTGATAATCAACTATGAAAGACTTGGTTCGTCTCATCTGTTCAGTGATCCGAGACAATCTCAAGAAATTCTATGATAGAAAATGCCATTTCCACCCAGAAAGAGAACTATGGAGACTGAATGTAAATCCATACATTCTATGTTCACTTCTTTTATCCTTTTTTTCCTCTTGTGATTTTTCCCTTTTTCTGATTTTTCTCTCCCAACATGATTCATGGAAAAATATTTTAAAAGTTAATATACATATATAATCAGAAAAATAAAACAATAAATGTAGATAACTTTTAGATCGATATATCATATATTTCAATACTACCCTTCAAACCAGAAGTCCTATAGACATTTTAAAATTAATATGCCTAACAAAAAATTATTATTCCCCCAAACCACTCTTCTTCTAAACTTGTGTATTTCTCTCAAGCTCATCAATATTCTTTGTCATCCAGGTTTGTCAACCTTGTTTTTTCACTCTTAGACTCCCATATCTTTATTCAGTTGAAAAACATTGCCATTTCTGCCTTTACAATATCTCTTCTGTGTCTTCTTGTCCCCACCCACATGGTCTGTACCCTAATTCAAATCCTCATTAGATCTTGCCTGAACTATTTCTATAGCCCCTTTATTAGTCTCAAAGACTCAATTTTCTCTGTCTCCAGACAATCAATCACACAATTTCCAGGCAAGAAAGCAAATATGTAGCAGTTTCAAATGCTCCAGAAAGGTCACGGAGAATGATGAATGAAAGTAGGGCCATTGGATTTTGAATTTAGCAAGTTATTGGTGATCTTTAAGTTTCATATTTGCAGGCTAATAAATGCTGTAATGTAATTCTTTTGTACTGCAAAGTTAAAAAAAAATTGGAACTGTTCCAGAAAACTTAGGTCTCTACAGGAATATCCCTCCATGGACAGATTTGTCAGAAAAGTTATAGAAGATTGTTAAGTTTCATGTTTTTGCCAAAAATAATATCACCAACAAACTTCGAGTTTATCTGGTACTCTGAGTTTCAGTTCTATGCATAGACCCTATCTATTTCTACCAATAGTGACAAAGGATGGTAGAAAAGGATGGGCTATCCACTTCCTCATTATCATAAGTAACAATCTAAATTCTCTAGGTGATTCATTTGTTAATAGGGTTTTTATCTAACTCTCTTCAGTACAGTTCTCTGTGTATCTAACTTGAAGTACATTGGAGTTACACTAACTTAAAATAGAGAATGTTTTCATTCAAGCAAGTATGATTTTTTTTATGTCTTAGTATTTATTAACATTTTCTAGAAAGGATAAAATTGTCACCCTTTGAATTCTTAAAATCTTATAAAATTTTGTGTACTGAAATTCAAGTTTATAAAAATAAATAGATCATAACAATTCTTTATGAAAACCTAGTAAAATTCTTTCCCATATGGTTTCTACATTACTATTTATTGTCACTCCAGGGTTCCATTTGATTACTATTCATAATTATAGAGAATAGATTATATGACTTCTGGTTAAGATGGCGGAGAGGAGGCACACAGCTGTGTAAGCTCCACGCTTTCTCTCACTATCCATTTCATTACAAGCCTCTGAATTAATGTTTGACTGAAAAAAAACCCACAAATAGTTACCAAGAGAAGCCATCCTTGAGATTCGCCAAGAAAGGTCTGTCTTTACTGGAGGGCTGGGATAGTTTTAGATCGGGTGCAGGCAGCAGGCAGCTGCAGTGAGAGCACGGGAGCAGACTGGAGAGGGGGTGGGGAGTGATCGCAGCCATCTCTGCGGGGAGAGCTTCGCTACAGGACTGGATACTTTGCTCCAGCAGCAAGTCAGCAGCCCAGCAGATAAGCTAAAAACACCGGGGTTGAAGAATACAACCCCAAACAGCTGGAGTCTCTCGGGACCTGGCTGCCCCCTTTTCCGCCCCCACAGTGACTCAGCATGCTCTGGGATCTCAGAGCGCAGGCGCAGCACAGTCAGGCTAGTGCCTCACTGCTGCCCCCGCAGTCTGGAGAGGAAGCTCGGTAACACACCCAGCCCCTCCCCCAAAGAAAGGATCCAGTTTTTTCTGTTTTTCTTTGCTAGTTTGTCTTTGATTATTAGACAGAATGAGCAAGAAACGGAAGAGGACTTTAACCCTTGACAGCTTCTATACAGATAGAGAGCAGACTCTAATTCCTGAGGAGACTAAAAACAGACAGTCTCCAGGTGAATCCCCAAAGGAGGAGATCATCTGTTCCTCAGCACAGATGAACCTCATAGAAGTAATTAAAAAGGCTCTCACAAGGGAGCTAGAAGAAAAATGGGAAAAGCAGAGTGAGGCTTGGCAAAAGGAGAGGGAAGCTTGGGAAAAGGAGAGGGAGGCTTGGCAAAAGAGCCTGGAGAAGTCAGTTAAAGAGAGAGTGGATAAAGAAGTAAAATCCTTGAAAAATAGGATTGGTGAACTGGAAAACAAAATTGGCGAAATGGAAAAAAATTCCATAGAACAAAAGAACTCAATGGGACAATTAGAAAAAGATTTTTAAAAAGTGAGTGAAGAAAATACTTCACTGAAAATCAGAATTGAACAATTGGAATTGAATGACTTGAGGAGACAAGAAGAATCAGTCAAGCAAATCCCAAAAAATCAAACAATGGAAAAGAATGTGAAATACCTTCTGGGGAAGACAACAGACCTGGAAAACAGATCCAGGAGAGACAATCTGAGAATCATTGGACTCCCAGAAAAGAATGATGAAAAAAAGAGCCTGGACACTATTTTCCAGGAAATTATCAAAGAGAACTGCCCAGAAGTCATAGGAACAGAGGAAAAAATAAACATTGAAAGGATTCATCGATCACCCACTGAAAGGGATCCTAAAATCAAAACACCAAGGAATATAGTGGCCAAATGCCAGAACCCTCAGATGAAGGAAAAAATATTGCAAGCGGCTAGAAAAACCCAATTCAAGTATCAAGGAGCCACAATAAGGATCACCCAGGATCTGGCAGCATCCACATTAAAAGATCGAAGGGCCTGGAATATGATATTCCGAAAGGCTAAGGAACTTGGTATGCAACCAAAAATAACTTACCCAGCTAGAATGAGCATCTTTTTCCAGGGAAGAAGGTGGACATTCAACGAAGTAAGCGAATTTCATCTATTTCTGATGAAAAAGCCAGAACTTAACAAAAAGTTTGATCTACAAATATAGAACTCAAGAGAAATCTAAAAAGGTAAAGATTAATCTTGGGAACTATATTTTGACTATATAGATGTATAAAGAATACATGTATACCTTGTTCTAGAAATTGATGTGGAAAGGACATTGTACCAGAAAAAGGGCAAAGTGGGGGTAGTACATCTCATGAAGAGGCATAGGTAACCTATTATATCTGAGAGAAAGAAAGGAGGGGGATGAATATAGTGGGTATCTTACTGCCTTCAGAATTGGCTTTAAGTGAAAAATCTTAAGACATATTCAATCTATGGTGAAACTTCTCCCACCTCATTGAAAAGTGAGAATGGAAAAGTGAAAAGGGAAGGAATAAGCTAAGCGGAAGGGAATATGGAACCTGGGAGGGAAAGGGGTAAGATAGGGGGAGGAACTCTAAGGCGGGGGGAGGGATACTAAAAAGGGAGGGCTGTGAGAAGCAAGTGGTGCTCACAAGCTTAATACTGGGAAGGGGGGAAAGGGGAAAGAAGGGAGAAAAGCATAAACCGGGGTTAACAAGATGGCAAGTAATACAGAATTGGTCATTCTAACCATAAATGTGAAAGGGGTAAACTCCCCCATAAAGAGGAAGTGGTTAGCAGAATGGATTAAAAGCCAGAATCCTACAATATGTTGTTTACAGGAAACACACCTGAAGCGGGGAGATACATGCAGGTTAAAAGTAAAAGGTTGGAGCAAAATCTACTATGCTTCAGGTTGTGGTGAGCTTTTTCTTCTCAAAACGCAGCCAGGCGATAAAAGTTCAGATCTTTTATTATCTCCAATATAGCCCGGTTAGCTTAGAGGCCTATCTCTCTGCTTGGTTCCAAGAGCTCTTGCCACTTTGTCCTTTGCTTCTGCCTCTGCTTTCTTCAGCCTCCAGAGCCAGTACCAAGTTGAATCTGTCTTGCCTTGAAGAGAGGGCTTCTGGCGTAATTCTGCTGAAATCCCGACTTATAGCTTCTTCACTCTGAAGAACTTCTTCGACTGGCCCATTGGCCTATTTATGCTCCTTCCAGAGAGAGGGATTATGGGTTTTCTCCCATAGTGCTCTCTGGCCCAAAGAGTTTCAAGGGAGGTATGAACTCATTGAACTCCAATGAGTAAAGGTGTGAACACAAGCCTTGTATTAATTAGTTCTACTTAGTACCTTGTTTCAGGTTCTGCCCAAAACATCTTCTTGTAAGATTAGATCAACTCTAATTAGTTAGCAGTTAGTAAGGATTCCAACATCTCCCCTTTCTTTTGTTAGATGAAAACACCAAAGGAAATAGGAAATCTAATCAGATTAGTGGGTTTCTGAAGGGGTACACATAAATCCATCAATATGGGCCAGAATTTTGTAACAGATATACATGGTATACATAAATCCATCAATATGGGAGGCATTATACATAATTTATGTAAGCACATAGCAATATAACACAGGCTAGTAGTAATGTAACAACATGAATCAACCTGAAGATTTACACATGTCCATAAGTCCTAGAAATAGTCCATAAGCAATCCATTGTCCATTAGTTCATGTGCCAGGAATCTAATAATTCCTGTAAGCTCTGAAGTACTGCAAAAGGTCTCATCAACAATTTTTCATCTCAGGGAATCCAATGATTCTTGCTGGTTTTTCAAGAACTAAAACAGTTTCCTCTTGTGTCAGGAAATCCAATGATTCCTGAAGATTTTAAAAGTCTTTTTTAACAGTCTCCTTGTCAGCCATTTGATTCTTTCTCCATCTGTGGAAATATAAGCAGATCCTCTTCCCCCAAGCAGTTAGCCTATCTGGTCCCTTCCATTCACCACTTTCTGGGTCTCTCCACATCACCTGGCGATTATCTAAAGATAGGGGAGCTGCTCGCACTGGACACTGCTCTTCTGGTGGGTTATAAAACCTGTCTGCTGGAGCCAGTGCATCTTTATCAAAGATTAAAAAATTAATGGTATAGAGAACTAAATTTAGAAGTTCTCTAGGGTTACCCGTGGCTCCCCCTTTCTTTTGTTTTTGGAGGAGTGTCTTAATGTCTCTGTTTCTTCTTTTATTATTGTTTTTTCTATTGATTTTCCATTTCCTTTCAAGGTCTTTAGGTTTGCTTCTTCCTGAAATGTTAATTACTCTGAGTCTTCCCTCTCCATGCCTTATTTCTCTATCACTAATTTTTTACTTCCCCACATACACACACCTGATTCTTGTTTCCTTAGATCCTGAACTTCAATGAACTTCAGTATGGGTAACCCTAGAGAACTTCTAAATTTAGTTCTCTATACCATTAATTTTTTAATCTTTGATAAAGATGCACTGGCTCCAGCAGACAGGTTTTATAACCCACCAGAAGAGCAGTGTCTCCCCTTAAAATGTCATATAGGGGTTGCAATTGATTGGTAGTTAAACCTAATACTGGACGCATCCATTGGATATCTCCTATTAATTTTTGGAAATCATTTAAGGTGTTCAACCTCTCTGTTCTTAAAGACAGTTTTTGTAGTGTAAGTGCCTTAGGATTTATTTCATATCCTAAATATTGAAAAGGAGCATGCCTTTGAATTTTTTCTGTAGTGATATGAAGTTTGTAGTATCTTAGTGTTTCTATGGTTTTTTGTAGACATGCTTCTAGAATTTGTTCCTCAGGTGCACATCCCAATATATCATCCATATAATGTAATAGCATAACTTTTGGAAATGCTTTTCTTATTGGAGCAAGAGCAGTTGATCAGTGGAATAGGTTAGGTTCACAGGATGAACTAGTCAAGGACTTTATTAATCTAGTGTTTGACAAACCCAAACACTCCAGCTTTTTGGAATAAGAATTCACTGTTTGTCAAAAACTGTTGTAAAAATTGGAAACTAATAAGTCAGAAACTGGGCATTGACCCATATCTAACACCTTATATCAACAGAAGGTCAAAATGGGTTCATGATTTAGATTAAAAAGAATATTAAAAACAAATTAGAAGAACATAGAATAGTTTACCTCTCATATTGGTGGAGGAAGAAGGATTTTGTGACCAAAGAAGAACTAAAAAGCATTACTGATCACAAAATAGATAATATTGATTATATTAAAATAAAGTTTTTGGATAAGTGTTGTGATCTAGTTCAGATGGATCTGAATCGATCCCTGTTCGGGCGCCAAAATGTGGTGAGCTTTTTCTTCTCAAAACGCAGCCAGGTGATAAAAGTTCAGATCTTTTATTATCTCCAATATAGCCCGGTTAGCTTAGAGACCTATCTCTCTGCTTGGTTCCAAGAGCTCTTGCCACCTTGTCCTTTGCTTCTGCCTCTGCTTTCTTCAGCCTCCAGAGCCAGTACCAAGTTGAATCTGTCTTGCCTTGAAGAGAGGGCTTCTGGCGTAATTCTGCTGAAATCCCGACTTGTAGCTTCTTCACTCTGAAGAACTTCTTCGACTGGCCCATTGGCCTATTTATGCTCCTTCCAGAGAGAGGGATTATGGGTTTTCTCCCATAGTGCTCTCTGGCCAAAGAGCTTCAAGGGAGGTATGAACTCATTGAACTCCAATGAGTAAAGGTGTGAACACAAGCCTTGTATTAATTAGTTCTACTTAGTACCTTGTTTCAGGTTGTGCCCAAAACATCTTCTTGTAAGATTAGATCAACTCTAATTAGTTAGCAGTTAGTAAGGATTGCAACATCAGGTGAAGTCAAAAAAGCAGGGGTAGCCATCCTGATCTCAGATCAAGCTAAAGCAAAAATTGACCTAATTAAAAGAGATAAGGAAGGGCACTATATCTTGCTAAAGGGTAGCATGGATAATGAAGCACTATCTATATTAAACATATATGCACCAAGTGGTGTAGCATCTAAATTCTTAAAAGAGAAATTAAGAGAGCTGCAAGAAGAAATAGACAGTAAAACTATAATAGTGGGAGATCTTAACCTTGCACTCTCAGAATTAGATAAATCAAACCACAAAATAAATAAGAAAGAAGCCAAAGAGGTAAATAGAATACCAGAAAAGTTAGATATGATAGATGTCTGGAGAAAATGTAATGGAGACAGAAAGGAATACACTTTCTTTTCAGCAGTTCATGGAACCTATACAAAAATTGACCATATATTAGGACATAAAAACCTCAAACTCAAATGCAGTAAGGCAGAAATAGTAAATGCATCCTTTTCAGACCACGATGCAATGAAAATTACATTCAACAAAAAACCAGGGGGAAGTAGACCAAAAAATAATTGGAAACTAAATAATCTCATACTAAAGAATGATTGGGTGAAACAGCAAATCATAGACATAATTAATAACTTCACCCAAGAAAACGATAATAATGAGACATCATACCAAAATGTATGGGATGCAGCCAAAGCAGTAATAAGGGGAAATTTCATATCTCCAGAGGCCTATTTGTATAAAATAGAGAAAGAGAAGGTCAATGAATTGGGTTTGCAACTAAAAATGCTAGAAAAGGAACAAATTAAAAACCCCCACTCAAACACTAAACTTGAAATTCTAAAAATAAAAGGAGAGATCAATAAAATTGAAAGTAAAAAAACTATTGAATTGATTAATAAAACTAAGAGTTGGTTCTATGAAAAAACCAACAAAATAGACAAATCCTTAGTAAACCTGATTAAAAAAAGGAAAGAGGAAAATCAAATTGTTAGTCTTAAAAATGAAAAGGGAGAACTCGTCACTAATGAAGAGGAAATTAGAGCACTAATTAGGAGTTACTTTGCCCAACTTTATGCCAATAAATTCGACAACTTAAATGAAATAGAAAAATACCTCCAAAAATATAGCTTGCCCAAACTAACAGAGGAAGAAGTAAATATCCTAAACAGTCCCATCTCAGAAAAAGAAATAGAACAAACTATCAATCAACTCCCTAAGAAAAAATCCTCAGGACCAGATGGATTTACATGTGAATTCTACCAAACATTTAAAGAACAATTAACTCCAATGCTAAATAAACTATTTGAAAAAATAGGGATTGAAGGAGTCCTACCAAACTCCTTTTATGACACAGACATGGTACTGATACCTAAACCAGGTAGGCTGAAAACAGAGAAAGAAAATTATAGACCAATCTCCCTAATGAATATTGATGCTAAAATCTTAAATAAAATATTAGCAAAAAGATTACAGAAAATAATCCCCAGGATAATACACTATGACCAAGTAGGATTTATACCAGGAATGCAGGGCTGGTTCAATATTAGGAAAACTATTAGCATAATTGACTATATCAATAACCAAACAAACAAAAATCACATGATCATCTCAATAGATGCAGAAAAAGCATTTGATAAAATCCAACATCCATTCCTAATAAAAACACTTGAGAGCATAGGAATAAATGGACTTTTCCTTAAAATAGTCAGGAGCATATATTTAAAACCATCAGTAAGCATCATATGCAATGGGGAAAAACTGGAACCTTTCCTAGTAAGATCTGGAGTGAAGCAAGGTTGCCCTCTATCACCATTATTATTTAATATCGTATTAGAAACACTAGCCTCGGCAATAAGAGTCGAGAAAGATATTAAAGTAATTAGAGTAGGCAATGAGGAAACCAAACTATCACTCTTTGCAGATGATATGATGGTATACCTAAAGAACCCCAGAGATTCTACTAAAAAGCTATTAGAAATAATTCATAATTTTAGCAAAGTAGCTGGCTACAAAATAAATCCCCATAAATCCTCAGCATTTTTATACATCTCCAACAAAACCCAACAGCAAGAGATACAAAGAGAAATTCCATTCAGAATAACTGTTAATACCATAAAATATTTGGGAATCCATCTACCAAAGGAAAGTCAGGAATTATATGAGCAAAATTATAAAAAAGTCTCCACACAAATAAAGTCAGACTTAAATAATTGGAAAAATATTAAGTGCTCTTGGATCGGCCGAGCGAACATAATAAAGATGACAATACTCCCTAAACTAATCTATTTATTTAGTGCTATACCAATCAGACTTCCAAGAAAATATTTTAATGATCTAGAAAAAAAAACAACAAAATTCATATGGAACAATAAAAAGTCGAGAATCTCAAGGGAATTAATGAAAAAAAAATCAAATGAAGGTGGCCTAGCTGTACCTGATCTAAAATTATAAAGCAGCAGTCACCAAAACCATTTGGTATTGGCTAAGAAATAGATTAGTGGATCAGTGGAAAAGGTTAGGTTCACAAGACAGAATAGTCAACTATAGCAATCTAGTGTTTGACAAACCCAAAGCCCCTAACTTCTGGGAAAAGAATTCATTATTTGATAAAAACTGTTGGGATAATTGGAAATTAGTATGGCAGAAATTAGGCATGGACCCATACTTAACACCATATACCAAGATAAGATCAAAATGGGTCCATGACCTACGCATAAAAAATGAGATTATAAATAAATTAGAGGAACATAGAATAGTTTATCTCTCAGATTTGTGGAGGAGAAAGAAATTTGTGACCAAAGATGAACTAGAGACCATTACTGATCACAAAATAGAAAATTTTGATTACATCAAATTAAAAAGCCTTTGTACAAACAAAACTAATTCAAACAAGATTAGAAGGGAAGCAACAAACTGGGAAAACATTTTCACAGTTAAAGGTTCTGATAAAGGCCTCATTTCTAAAATATATAGAGAACTGACTCAAATTTATAAGAAATCAAGCCATTCTCCAATTGATAAATGGTCAAAGGATATGAACAGACAATTTTCAGAGGATGAAATTGAAACTATTACTACTCATATGAAAGAGTGTTCCAAATCATTATTGATCAGAGAAATGCAAATTAAGACAACTCTGAGATACCACTACACACCTGTCAGATTGGCTAAAATGACAGGAAAAAATAATGATGAATGTTGGAGGGGATGCGGGAAAACTGGGACACTAATGCATTGTTGGTGGAGTTGTGAACGAATCCAACCATTCTGGAGAGCAATCTGGAATTATGCCCAAAAAGTTATCAAATTGTGCATACCCTTTGATCCAGCAGTGTTTCTATTGGGCTTATATCCCAAAGAAATACTAAAGAAGGGAAAGGCACCTGTATGTGCCAAAATGTTTGTAACAGCCCTATTTGTAGTGGCTAGAAACTGGAAAATGAATGGATGCCCATCAATTGGAGAATGGCTGGGTAAATTGTGGTACATGAATGTTATGGAATATTATTGTTCTGTAAGAAATGACCAGCAGGATGAATACATAGAGGACTGGCGAGACTTACATGAACTGATGCTAAGTGAAATGAGCAGAACCAGGAGATCATTATACACTTCGACAACAATATTGTATGAGGACATATTTTGATGGAAGTGGATTTCTTTGACAAAGAGACCTGAGTTTCAATTGATAAATGACGGACAAAAGCAGCTACACCCAAAGAAAGAACACTGGGAAACGAATGTGAATTATCTGCATTTTTGTTTTTCTTCCCGGGTTATTTATACCTTCTGAATCCAATTCTCCCTATGCAACAAGAGAACTATTCGGTTCTGCAAACATATATTGTATCTAGGATATACTGCAACATATCCAACATATAAAGGACTGCTTGCCATCTAGGGGAGGGGGTGGAGGGAGGGAGGGGAAAAAATCGGAAAAGAAACGAGTGCAAGGGATAATGTTGTCAATATAAAGTAATCATTAAATAAAAATTTTTAAAAAAAGAGAATAGATTATAGTAATTCATGTGTCTGACAACTACCAGCACTTCTATTTTTGACCTAAATATTTTAAAGTTTCACTTGCTAAGAATCATTTCATTTCCCATTTTTAAAAAATAACATCCTTAAACATGGTTTTCCTACTAAATTTCTTGTTTACCAAGAATATGAGAAGATCACAAACTAGAGAAGATAAAATAGATAATTTCAATTACCTGAAATTAAAAAAAAATCTTTTATATAAATAAAATCAATGCAACTAAGATAAGACAGTGGTTGGCTAGAAAAATTTTCCATCAAACAACTCTGATAAGTGTCTCAAATATAGAAAACTAATAAAAAAAAAAACTCCAAAAACAACTCCCTAATGAGTGGTCAAATGATATGAATAATCTCCAAAAAAAAAAGAAATTAAATATCATTATATTATAAAAAACAATGAATATGAATAATTCAAGGGATTTTGTTAAGATTTATATGAACTAAAGAATCAAAATATGACTATGCCAATGTAAATAACATTTAAAGCTATTTGTGTCTTTCTATAAAGAGAGACATATATACATACATAAATACACATATATGTGTAATAAATGATCTTGGGATAACTACTTAGCTGGGTTTCCTATTAAATTGCCTTTAAAATGGTTTTATCTTTACTGCTTCTCGCTATTTCATGAAGCATTACTGCTCTTAATCTTCCATCATTCTTCTGAGATTTTACAAATTAGTTTATATTAAAAGCAACTTTTTCTTTGGCTGCAATATTTCTCCACTTGGAATGCTGACTTTAATTCTTTTACCCTTTCTTGAAGTCAGTAAAGTGGCACAGTGAATAGTATGTTGGTGTGGTGTCAGGAAGACTCATCTTCCCGAATGAAAATCTGGTTTCAGATACTTTTACTGTGACACTGGGCCAGTCACTTAACCCTATTTGCCTCAGTTCCTCATATGTAACATGAACTGGAGAAGGAAATCACACACACACACACACACACACACACACACACACACACACACATATATATTTGTAACTTTGGTACAAAATTATCATTTTAGTTCATACATTTTCTACAGCCCATTTTCATTACCAATAATTGTTGAATGGTTATCCAGATTGTTTCAATTGTATGCCATATATTTTTTTCATTTTTATCACTTCTTCTAACTTCATCCTAATTCTAATCTATGTTCTGTCAAATTGGTGCTTTGGTTGTACAGTTAGCCAATGATGCAATATGCTGCACATCATTAATGGATAGATTCCTATAAAAATATATCATAAATAATATTATATTTTTTACAACATTTAAATTATATTAAAATAGTTTTTAATGTTATTTGAAGTTTTATGTGGGTCAAGTTAAGAATGTTTTTCTGGCTTCAAGAATCATTCTTCAAAGTGAAAAATTCTCTCTATAATATCTATTTTCTTGATATCAGTGAAGACCTAACTGAAACTGAGGAGAAAAAACAAAACAAAAAGAAATAGAAGAGGGCGGAAACTTGAGAAATTGTTTTGAGATTCAAAGAAAATTAAAGACAACTAAAAACATCATAGAAAAAGCCTGAGAAATTGGGAAAAAGGTATCATAGAATTTCCTGTAGCCATGAAATTTATAAATTACATATTATAATTGCTTGCCTTCTCAAGGGATGGTGGAGAGAGTTAAGAAAGGGAGAAAATTTGGAACTCACAATTCCAAAAATAAATTATGAACAACTTGCATACACTAAAATGAAAAATGGAAGAGAAAGAATAGTAGATTAAAATGAATAAATATAGTGATAAAAATAGCTAAACAAAGTTTAATTTTTATATAATCTTATCCATTTGGAAAATTAATTGAATATGGGTGATCTCTAATATTCCTAATAAGCATAAATCTATGATTCTACAATGGGCTTTTTGCAAGTTGGAGCAGGTTGAGTTTCAATTTTTTCTTTGTATTTATTAATTTCCAGAGAAAATTAACCATCATTATTGCTGTTGCTACTCCTATCATTGCTGTCATTATTGTTTTGCTGTATGGCCTTTCACTTTGTGATTTTCTATGCAAAAGTTTTAAAGATTCAGTAAGAGAAAAGTTAAGTTTCAGGTCATAAATTTTGTACAAAATTCCCCATTTATACTCTGCTACTTGGTATTCTGCCCTTTACTGCTGTTTGTTACAAAAACAGTGGAATGTTTGTGCCATGGAGCAACAAAACCATAGTCCCTGAATGACACAGCTCAATTCTGCTTATGTCACCATTATTTTTGAGGAATATTTTCTTTTGAATGCATCTATTATCTCTCTATATATGGGCATACCTATATCTATATTTGTCTGTGAAGACAGTGACAGAGACAAAGACAGAGACAGAAAGAGACAGAGAAGTTTACAGTTATTATATGTATTATATATGTTTATACATACATAATGTATAATATTATGTATATTATATTATATACATATGTATGTATATAGTATTGCATACAGTAGATAATAAATTGAATTTGTATGTATAATTCATACATTTTGTATGTATAATAAATATTCTACCAAGTTTTTAGACTTTTCTATGTCATTGAATTTATTTTGATTTTCCACAAAATTATTATTTGGGGATTTTTTGCAACTTTTCTTTCAGAGAATTTTATATTCACTTCCCCTACTGCATTTGCTTTAAAAATGCACCAAGACAGAAGCAGAATGACTTTATTGCCATTAAAGCATGCTAGTCAATAGCTTAAATCTGGGAAAACATGGCTTGAAAGATTTGAAGAGACAGAAATGCAGAAAGTCAGACAAGAAAAATGGTATTGATTGGCGAGTACCAAGCCCAAAAGTTTTAGAAGTTTCAAGGAAGGTAAAGCATATTGCTCCAACTCTCAAAAAAAAAAAGATCATTCTAGAATCAGAGATTTATAAATTTTTAGTAGGAACTTTAGAGGTTAAATATGGATGAAGAAGGTATGATATAGAGATGTAGAATATCTTGCCCAGCTCACATGGGTAATAAGCCACAGGGCTTCTAAGCAAATTCTTTCCCTTCTGACTCAAGTTCAATATTCTTTTTCTCTATCATGCTGATCATTTCTGCTACCATAAACCATAGTTAATAAAAATAACATTTAAGAGATGTAACAATGAATTAAATTAAAGACACCTTAAAGTCAAGAAGACTTCAATTTGAATTATACCTTAAACACTTTCTAACTGTAGATTCTAGGCAAAGGAGTGAACCTCTCTCAGTGTCAGTTCCTTTTTCTGAAAAATAAGTATAATAATAATAGCATCTATACCAAAAAGTCATTTTGAGGATCTAATGAGATAATATATATGGGCACCAGATATACTAGATTTGGAGTCAGAGAACTTGAGCCCAATCCTAGCTCTATTACTTATTTGACCTTAAATGATTTAAAACTCTGTGGTCCTCAGTTTTTCCATCTGCAAAATAAGAATTTTGTACTAAATCCTTTTTGACTATACACCAATGATCTTATGATGTTGAGGAAGAATGAAATAGCATAAAGAGAGCTTGATTTGTTTCTAGGAGACCCAGGTTTCAACCTTGGATACCAACCTTAATTAGCTCTATGTTTGATCACAAAATACTGAGACTTAGAGATTTTCTCCTGTATAAAAATGGAATATAAATACTTATACTCCATATTTCAAAAGGTTATAATAAGAAAATGGTTTAGGTATATATATATATTTACATTTTAAATATATTTTTTATTTTGCCAAAAATATTTTCTTGCTTTGGAAAGATCCTTTTTCCAAGCTGACGTCTGGTAAATTAATGGATAGCTATTCAAAGCTAATCTAGAGAGAGAATAAATTATGCTTGTGATTATCTTTTCTAATTCTTAAAAAGGAAAGGGAATTTATTGTTGGGTCACCAGGATGTGCAATATTTCTTTCCCTTTTTTGCCTCAAGTAGAGCTAGGCCTGGAGTTGGAGAGAACTGAGTTCAAATCTGGACTCAGACAGTTATTAAGTGGGTTATCCTAGATTAGTTAATTAACTTACCTCAATTAAATAATATTTAATTCTAGAGTTGGTTTGGGGAAAATAATATTGAAGCATTTTGTAAAACTTTAAGCAGTAGTATAAATGTTAACGACTGGGTAGTACTAAAATACTAGCTACTACTATATTATTTCTAATGTAGAGTCTTAAGGATAAAGTAGAAGTTAGGGACTATGTGATCCAACATCTCATTTTATGGGTAATGAAACAGAGAACAGAAAAATTATAAGATTTGTCTAAGATCACAGAGGTAGTTAATTGCAGAGCAAGAGTTAGAATTTCTACCTCTTGGCTTCTAGACTAGGAATCTTTTTTGGACCCTATTATTTTATTTCCCCAGACACTAATGTAGATGTACAAAGAATGCATGAATCTTACTCAATATAGACTATTCAATAAGTATTTTAAACAATAGGATAAAGTAAGAAAAATGTTTTTTTTTTTAATGAAGAGATGATATTAAATGGCACAGTTCAAACAAACTCAATTTATTATCTACTGTATGCAAAGCATTAGTTTCTGGAGCAAGATAAAGAAGTATAAAGTATGGCCTTCCCTAGAAAAACTAAAAATTACTCTTAAAAACATATGGAGATATAGGATTTGTGAAGTCATTTAAAGACCATAGAAAGTATTTTAATAAACAAGAGATAAACACTTTATCTGTGTATCCATAAGGCACTTTTAGGGTGAATTTTTTACATTTATTTTTCAATCTATTAAGCATTAGAGCAGGACAAATAGGTGGCTCACTAAATGGAAGGCAGAACTTGAAATCAAGAAGACCTGAGTTCAAATCCACTTTCATTTACTAGTTGTGTTACCCTTGGCAAATCACTTAGCCCTGTTTGCCTCAGTTTCCTCATCTCAGGGTGAGCTAGATAAGAAAATGACAAACCAATCCAGTATCTTTTCCAAGAAAACCCCAAATGGGGTCATGAAGAGTCAGACATGACTGAAGCAATGAAACAACTGGTGAATATGAATTCCTTTTAGGGCGAATATTATAAAATGTGTCAGATGACTTTCAAATAATAATATAATAGACTTATAAACATTGTCCTAGAAAAGCAAGAGGTCTGTGGAAATCAAGTCTTCTAAAAGTCTAGTGGTGATACTCATAAATAACAGACAGTAATTGTGACACAGGAATTTTAGAATTGTAAAAGTGCCTCAATAGTCATGAAGTTCAAACTAAATGAAATGAAAAATCTTTGCCTAAATCTATAGGTTACATAGATTCACTCTATTGAGAAAGATTTCTTTGTTCAATGGAGCCAAATTCACTTTTGGATGGTTCATGAAATTAAACATCCTTTGCTTTTCTTTTTTAGTATGATTCTTTGTATTTTCTGGACTTTGTCTTTGTAAGACAATTCTTAAATTTTCCAGAATATTTCTTAATGACATGTTTTCTTACATTTGCATTAAAAAAAAAAAAACAAAGTATGGATAGCTTCAAGGGGCGGGGATAGTATTGGTCAGTTTGGGGAAAACATATTTTGGGGGCCAAATAAATTAATTGTAAGAAATAGAAAGATCTTAATAGCATGATTTAATGGAAATAAAACTGGATTTGGAATTAGAGAATTTACCTAGTGTCTATCATTTACTAGCTACATGATCTTTGCTAATTCACTGGCAGAATCCTCATCTGTAAGCTAAGCATAATATTTATGTTATCACTCACACAACTTTGTTGTTTTGAAAACATTATAGAAATATGTTTCTATTTTTAATATCTCATTAGACATGTAATAATTGAAACCATAATTGGTTTTTTCTAAGTTTAGATAACCAATGATGTTTTCCAGAGAGAATAAGGGAGGTTACATTTTACTAGAGGTGTGGATGGGAGGAGTACTTTAGCGTGTTCAGAGTCAAGGGAGCAAGTAAAATATAAAACATATAGAGAGAATAATAGTAATTTTAATGTGGAAAGAATTAATAAGGAAGGAGAGATTCAGAAAAGATTTTATATTTTAGGACCTTTTAAGGAAGCTAGGAATTTAAGATGCAGAGGAAAATGTCAAGTAGGTAATACTTTTTTAGTCATTTTTTTGGGCCCAACTCAGTAAATAGGCATCCCATTTTTATTGTTCATTGTGGACTTGCTTGCAATATAAATAAACATGAAAAAACCTCCAAACTCTCTTCCTATCCAACAACTTTTTCTTTAACCCTTAATCCAAAGGTGCTATTTAGCTTCCATAGACCTCTCAGAAGATTGAGGAAAGGGATGAGAAAGGTTTTACATAATAACATCTTTATAATATATACTTCCATGAATGGAAGCCAGAATTTTCTAAATGTGTGTATGTTTTGCCAACATACTTTGAGAAATATAATCAAAGTCTGCTGTAAGTATCAGTTATTAGCTGAAAAAGATGGCCTTTGAATCAATGAATTTATACATAGAATTTGTTCACTTATTAAATTAAAAAAAATAACAGTCAAAGTTACTCTTTGACAGTTGACTATCAACCACATATCCTCTAAGAGAAACCATTAGTCTTGTCTATATAGAAGGTACTTTTATGAGTTTTACAAAAATTCATGAATGTGCACTGGGCAAACTAGATGACAGCCTTTAGTTCCTTGTTTGTTTGTTTGTTGTTGTTGTTGTTGTTTTTAACTCTAACAGAGAATCTTATCAGAAATGGTTTTTAAAAATAACTGCTTCATATTACATTTCATTTTGCTACCAAGTCTGTCTGGACTACTTTACTATGAAGATTTTAGGATACTGGGAGAAAGTATTTTTAAAAAGGACATTCTTAGTATTAAGTAAATACTCATTTCCTTTATTTTGGTTGAATTCAAAAGGCATCATAAGACATTTAAATCATCAAATTCATATTTCCTGAAATTCATGCTTTGTAACTGGCTGATGCATTTATGAAAAATCTCTCTACTGAGTGAGAATTGTCATATGAATCTGACATCTGAATGTTGCTTTTCATCTTTTAAGAGCACTTTATTTTTGCTGCAAATAATTATTGAATCAAAATTTGAAAGGGATTTCACCAGGCCTCTAACACATTCACCCATTGAGAAGTCTCATTGTTGGATTTCTGAAGACCTCCAGTTATTGGAAACCTATGATATCTCAAGGTAGCCTATTTTGCTATAATACTATTGTATTGTAAATGAATTTACAGGTATTTTTTTTTATTTTTCCAGATCAATATCTTGTTTTAAATAATAATTGATCAGCTGAATCATGAACAGTGATACCAGATATGTGTTTATGGACAATCTGTATAACAGCATAGATTTGTATAAAGGGATCTCAAAATCAACAAATAAGTTCATTTTCAGCAGGAAAGTGAATGATTAAAATGTGTGTGTGTGTGTGTGTGTGTGTGTGTGTGTGTGTGTGTATCTGTCTGTTTTTATTTTTCTTTCTTTCTCCCTAGGTTTGAGGCTCTGTCAGGGAGATCAATCTGAACTAACTAGGCAGAGTGTATTTTACAACAGTTCTCTGATTTGCCCATGTGCTAGTAAATGTGATCTTATCTCTCTTTTGCTGTAACATGCTACATTAAGTTATACCTACACTTGAAGAGGAAATATGCCATAGTAGACAATACTGGCCTTGGAGTTAGGAAGTCCTAAGCTCAAATTCCACCTCAGACAGTTTCTGTGTGGCATGGGCACATGCAACAACAAATCTCCATGTCTCAATTTCTTCATCTATAAAATAACAGCATCTACCACACAGGCTTCCTATGAGGTCCAAAAGAAATAATTAAGGTTAAAGTGATTTTCAAATCTTAAAGTGCTATATAAATATAAACATTATATATACATCTATATTTGTGACTTTCTAGCTAGTACACCTTGAAGGCAAGAGGTGCGTCATTTTTTTGTCATTGCTTTGTAGAATTCCTAGAACAGCCGAATTGAATATGTTGGATTGAAATCAACCACTGTAAAAACTATTCTACTCACTATTCTTTGACACTTTCATTTCCTTCTTCTAGAAAAAAAAATTAAGAAACTTAATCAAAACCAAAAAAATTTTTTTCAGCTATAGCTGTAAAAAAAAAAAAAAAAAAGGCATTTTCCTGAAGAATCTGAAGAGATTCTTTCTATTCATTTGGAAGCAAGTACAAACCAAAAATCTCCTTAAAGCAAGTGCTCACAAGGTTTTCATCTCAGTTTTTCAAATTCGAGGGGTTTAGACAGCTCGGAGAAATGCCCAAACTTGTGGGTGCTCATTAAATCCAAGCCTATTACTAGGTTGTTGGGGTTTCCTAACTACCCCTCCTCTTTAGACTTTACGGTATCAGTTAAAGGAAAACATTCAGCCTGAGGGCAAGGCCTGGATAGCATTCATATTTCTATCAGCTGGAAATAAGAAGAGAGACACATTCCATATGGAACACATTTAGCAAGAAAGACTCAGTCAAGTTCTTTTTGACGATATCCTGATTTTGCAAAAAGGATACCACTAGTCACAAAGTGCAAAAGACCTGATGTTTAGTTGAGGAGGAATATTTTGGGGACATTTAAAAATGTACCATGTTTTCTTTTCCCATTGGCATACTTTCTGATACCCTGGTTTGCCAATTAAATTTCTCTCAATTTGGGTTCTTCTCAGTTTGCTTGCCTCTTCTTTCCATCTTGCTTTCAGCTTTTAAAAACAAATATAAAAATAAATTAGAACAGAACATAACTTTTACAAGCAACTGTCTTAACATGTTCTAGGATAACTATGGGTTCATAAAGCTATATCTCTGTCTTTTTCTGTCTCTCTGTCTTTTCTCTCTCTCTCTCTCACTGTCTCTCTCTCTCTCTCTCTCTCTCTCTCTCTTTCTCTCTCTGTCTGTCTCTGTCACACACACACACACACACACACACACACACACACACACACTTCTTACCCCTTTCTTACCCCTTCTCCTTTTCTCTCATTTGTTGTACTTTTGGGAGCATTGCAACAGTAAAGTCTTTAAAATCATAGATCTCTAAATAAATATGGTAAATCCACAGTTTGGCTATTTAGCTTCATTCTTTGAACTTTGAAAAACCAAAATTCATTTTGAAAATCTGAGTCTTAATCTTGTCTGTGAGCTTTTGTCTTTCAAGTTTTATAGGGGCATAGAGACTGGAGTTTGGAAATTTGGCACACCTATTAATGTCCCCAACTGGAATAATATGAGGCAGAATGCCCCAGTTTTTCAACAAATACCACTTTTGACAAGCACCAGATTTGGAGTTAATCCTATTAAAAGATGAAGTATAACCTCACTTATCAGATAAGAGATTTTGATAAAGACCACAATATGTTAAATTTCAAACACATTTTCTAGAAAATGATTCAAGCAAAATTTGGGGAGTTGATTTAAATATCAATTTGTGGAAAATATTATGGTGAGACAATTTTTGTTTCATGGGCACTTGAAGTTTTAAAACTATTCCAGACTGAAAAAGACAACTGGGGAGTTGATTTTAGATCACAAGATACTAGAATTTATATGAGTATCAGATAGAGAAAATGCTGGCATCCTAGAGAAGAGATGAATTAGTTAGAAGGTAGATGATGGCTGTCTTCAAGTATTTAACGGATAATCATATAAAAATACTTAGTTAGATTTATTCTAATTGGCTACAGAAAGCAGAACTAGGAAAAAGCATATGGTAGTTGTAGAAAGGTATATATATAAATTGCCACAAATGCTAAAAGAAAAGGGAGTCAGTAGGACTAATTGGAAGTCTTGGGACAGAGACTAGACAACCATTTATATAGGATTTTTTAAAATCATATTTTATTTTTCCCAATTATAAGTAAATTTTTTAAAAAATATTTTATATTTTTACTAAATTCCCTTCCTCCTCTTTCTTTGTCTTAGTGTGCCAATTAAGTTTCTTTTAATTTGGGTTTTTCTCAGTTTGCCTGCCTCCTATTTCCATGTTGCTTTTAGCTTTTGAAAAAAAATTTTTTATGAAGCTTTTTATTTTCAAAACATATGCATGGATAATTCGACAACATTGACCCTTTCATAGCCTTGTGTTTCAGATTTTCTTCTCTTTTCCCCCACTCCCTCCCCTAAACATCAGCAATACAGTATATATTAAACATGTTAAAATATATATTAAATCCAATATGTATAGACATATTTATATAATTCTCTTTCTGCACAAGAAAAATCAGATAAAAAAAGAAAGTAAATAAGTAAGAAAGCAAAATGCAACAAACAACAACAAAAAGAGTGAGAATGTTATATTGTGATCCACATTTAGTTCCCACAGTCCTCTCTCTGGGTGTAGATAGCTCTTTTCATCACAAGATAATTGGAACTGGCATCAATCATCTCATTGTTGGAAAGTCTCACCTTCATCAGAATTTATCATCGTATAATATTGATGTTGCTGTGTAAAATGATCTGGTACTGCTCATTTCATTTAGCATCACTTCATGTAAGTATCTCCGAGTCTTTCTAAAATCATCTTCCTGATCATTTCTTATAGAACAATAATATTCCATAACATTCAAATACCATAACTTATTACATATTTTGTCCATAATATACATATATTATGTATGTACATAATGTACATACATACATTACATGCAATCATTCTCCAACTGATGGGCATCCACTCAGTTTCCAGTTTGTTGCCACTATAAAAAGGCTTCAAAGAATTTTTTTTTTTTGCTTTTAGCTTTTAAAAACAAATATTAAAAAAAAGAACTTTAGACTCTCTTAGATGATAAGCAATGTGATGTGTTATACATATGCAATAATGAAAAACTTATTTTTATGTTGTGAAAGAAAATACAGAACAAAATCCCCATAAGAAATAAAGTGAAAAATAGTATATCTTGATCTGCATTAATATTCTATCAGTTCTTTTTCTGGAGTTGGATAGAACTATTCATCATGAATCCTTGTGAACTGTCTTGGATTATTGAGTGGATGATAATAGCCAAGTGTTCTTCATATAATATTGCTGTTACTGGGTGTACAATGTTTCCTGGTTCTGATTGCTTCACTTTGTATCAGTTCGTATCTTTCCAGGTTTGTCTCAAATTATCACTTGTAAGGAATGTTGAAGAGAATTTTTTTTTTTTGGTCAAATATTTGTCTTGTTTCCAGAGCCAACAATTCAGTTCATTTTGTTTGTCAGGCTAAATGCAGTTGTAGGTTTCAAGGCAAAACAGATAGTTTGATGAAAAATTTTAGGTATCCCAGATCTTCCAGAACATTCTGGGAGTTCCAGATCTGTGTGGCTAGTTCTTCCTTCTCTATTTTGTTCCTCTCTTCCTTAGACTGTTTTTTTTTTTTTTTCTGCTTTTCTAGTAATAAAGAAGCTTGAAGCCTCTTCCCTCACTCCAGAATTATTGACAATAGATTTAAGAAAATCTCTTCATTTCTCATTCTCTAGATGAGGAACACATTACCCTGTATGTTGTTCAAAGATTTCTCCCTCTAAATTTTGGAATATATATGTTATAGTTCTCTGAAAGTTTTCTTTCTTTATATGTATATATATTCTCCTTTATTATTGATTTACCACAAAGAAATTCACTGGTTACATATAATAATTGTTTCTGCCCTTTGGGATCAAGTTACCATCTTCACTAACTGTCCTAATCTAGTATACAAGTCCACATCTTTCTCAAGTATATGTGTTCTGAGAACATGATGCTAGGCCTCCAAATTTCTTTTTCCTAAGTCTAATATCCCTGTGCTTCTTCCAGCAGACTAAACACCCAAGAAAGTTTGGTTTCTTGTTCTTCAGACCAAAATACCTAACATCTCCTAGACTTGAAATGATTAGCAGAACTAAGAGAACAAACCAGTCATGGAATAACTGGATAATGGACTCTTTTCCCTGGACAAAGAATTCATTCTAATCACTCAGCTTTCATATTGCTAAGTAGTGGCTCATACCCTAATTTTAGGAATGTTAGATTATTAAAATCCAGATTGACAATTAGAAAAAAAATTAAATATTAAAGAAAATAAAAGTCTCAAAAATAAGTATTTTCTTTCCCAGCTCCTCCTTTTAAAGATATAAATAGTTATTGATACCTTTTGCTTTGACACAGCATTCATTCATTTCCAAATATTGTTCTTTTATTTTCCCTTGTCAGCAAACTATTGCATATAACAAACAATGAAAAAGAAAAAAGAGAAAAAGAGAAATAGGAACAGTTAATCAAAAACAACTAGGTATATCAACTGAATCAGATTGTGTATCTAATGTTCCAAAGCCATAATCCCCTTCTTCTACAAAGAAAGAAAAAAGGTACAATTTTTTATCTTATCTTCAGGGATAATTCTTATCACTATAATCACATAATTTTCAGGTTTCTTTTGTTTTTTATTCTGCTTTATATTTACATTTTTGTCATTATGAAAAATGAATATTTATGAATATCGTTTAGTTTTGTGTCATGTTTAGTTTTGCTCATTTCATTTTGCACCAGTTAACAAGTTTATTCAGGTTTCTTTGTATTCTGCATGTTTTTCATTTATATACATGTTTATCATTTTAATATTCTATTAATTTCATATATTATAGTTTGGTTAGCTATTCCTCAATAAATGAGTTGTTTCTAAATTTTATTTCTATTTTTTTTCTAATGAGAAATGTTTCTATAAACATTTTAGAATATTAAGTCTTTTTTTTTTCCTGTCTGATCTCCTTAGGAAGATATTTCCTTACACTGAGATCTTAGGTCAAGTAGTATGCATGTTTTTATCACTTTCTTAACATAATTCCAAATTATACTCTAGAATGGTAAAGATAGTGCACAGCTTCACTAACTTTACATCAATGAATCGGACATTCTAGCCTCTCTGTGACATTGATAAATTCCAATTTTTGTCATCTTTGCTAATTTATACAATATGAGGTGAAACTTCAGTGTTGTGATTTGCATTTCTTTAATTGATAGTGATTTGAAGCCTCTGTGTGTGTGTGTGTGTATATATATATGTATATATGTATGTTGATGACTTTATTTTGTGAAATGTTTGCTCATATCTTTTGATCACTTATCTATTGGGAATGACTTTTTGTCATTTAAATTTATTTTAGTTATCTATATAGTTAATATCACAAAACCCTTAAGAAGAGATATTTGAAACAAAGTGTTCTTCCGCAAACAAAAACAGCTTCTCTTCCAATCCAAGTTATATTGATTTTACTTATGAGACATCTTTTTTTTTTTTATTCATGTGTGCCAATTTATTTAGTCTTTTGTGATTGTCTATCTCAGTTGATTAAGAACTCCTCCTAACTATAGCTAGGAAAGGTATATGATCTGGTTCTCTCCTTATTTTGTTTAGTTTTGTAATTTTTAAAATTCAGATAGCATAGAGATAGTTTTTTTGTAGTAGATAGTATGAAGTGTAGGAATAAATCAAAGGTCTGCCAAATGGCTCTCTGTTTTCATCAGCTGTCAAATAAAAACTTTTTTCCTCAAGTAAATGATGATCTTTGCTAACCACATTCATTCTAATACTTCTAATTTAGCTATGCTTTATCCCAGCAGCTTCTTCTTACATTAATTAATTTGATACATTTATGATGAATAGTCACTGTGCTTTTGGAGAGAGAGCTTATAAAACTAATCATTTTACACTTATATAAAACCTGATGGCTGCCCAGTATTTATACAGATATAGATAGATAGATAGATAGATAGATAGATAGATAGATAATTTGTTTAATACTCAAATCTATCCAAAAGAGAAAGGGGAAAAAGAGGAAAAAGACTTAGTTCTTCTAAAAATTCGAGACAATTCCAATAGACATGGGATGGAAAATGTCATCCACATCCAGAGAGGAGCTATGGAGACTGAATGTGGATCAAAGGATAATATTTTTACTTTTTTTTTTTTTTTTTTTTTTTTTTTGGTTTGCTTTTTCTTTTTTGTGTTTTTTTTTTTTCATTTTATCTGATTCTTTTTGGTCTGGTCTGTCTGATTTTAAATATGACAAATATGGAAATATGGTTAAAATGATTGTACATTTATAGTCTATATCAAATTGCTTGCCGTCTTGTAGAGGCGGAAATAAGGAAAGGAGGAAGAAAAAGTTGAAATACAAAATCTAACAAAAATGAATATTGAAAACTTTATATACCTATAAAGGTAAATATAAGTATTTGGAAAAATAAAATACTATTGAGGAAGAAAATAAAATAAAAAGGGCATAATATTGGTACTGGGCTGCTACATAGAATAGTAGATAGAGTGTTGGACCTAGTGTCAGGGAAACTCATATTTTTGAATTTAAATTTGGCCTCAGAGACTTATTAACTGTGTGACATTGGAAAAGTACCTTGTTTTTCTCAATTGTTGCATCTGTAAAATAAATGAAGAAGGAAAAGGCAAACCAGTCCAATATCTTTGCCAAGAAAACGTGAAATGGAGTTATGAAGAGTTGAACACAACTGAAAACAACTAAACACACATGAGATTGTATAATTATGAGGATTCAATGAGATAACATATAGTATATATGGCATCCTTTATAGTGCTATATAGGTGATAGGTAATATTATTGTTGTTGTTGACAGATAAGATATTTTAATTGCATCCTGGTTTTTCCTTTCCTTTTGTTTTGTTTTCCTATAGAAGGGATAATAAAAGAGTAGTGGTAAGCAAGCACCTATGGATTGCATAAAATTTAACTATCAGGGAAATAATTCTCTGAGCCTGGCAATCATGAAATTTCCCAGGGCTTCAGAAAATTTTATTAATTTTAATAATAATAATAATAATATATATATATATATAATTAAAATTTCTAGCTTTGAAATGAAAGACTGAAAGAAAAGTGGAAATTGGACCTTTCTCCTAGCCAAAAACTTTCATAATTTACTCTTATAATCACTAAGCAAATAGGTAATTTTGTACCAAGGACCTAAGCACTTAAAAAAAAATGTGATCCCCTTGACCTCAAAATGAGAGAAGTAAATGGGAGTATAGACCTCAAAAGAAGGTCACATTCTGACCTGGCTTCCCATGGGTAGAGATAATTGAGATTAGAGAAAAATCAATTCTCTGCACTTCTCTTCAAGTTAAGGGAGTAAACAATGATCTTTATCCAAACTGCCTTCAACAGAGATATCTGCTGGGATCCTTACTCACTCATTCATTCATCTTTCTTTTCTCTTTCTTTTTTCTTTTCTTTTATTTCATTCAGATGTGCAGCTTGACTAGGACCTAAAACTGCAAGAATTCTACTCTTCTTTTTAACTAGAAAATTCAAACACTGAAGCCCAACTGAGTGAGAAATATTCTTTACTCCTTCCTCGTTTGATTAAGTGTATGGAATCTGGCCATGTGATTGTTTTAGCCAAGAGAGCTGAATACTGCTTTTTCTATGGATCACTAGCATCACCCCCTGAAATCCCTAAAAAGGGACTGCTGAGCTTTTCAGACCCTAGGCATCTCTTCTTTGCAGTACTTCCAGCTGAAACAGAAAAAGCCCTACTCAACTCAGACTGGAGCTTCCCCCAGGGTATCCAAATCCCACAAGGCAGCTTTTTATTCTGATTCTCAAATGGAATAGTTCTTTTCATCTTGCCCTTTTAGCAGGAATGTAGCAGAGAGGGTTGTGGTTTTGTTGGTTTTTTTTTTTTTTCCTCTTTGACATGTGCAATTGTCCTATTTGCTTACTGTTCTTTTCATCTATAGAATTGTGGGTAATTATTGAGATGTTTTCAATGTGAGGTTAGGTGGATAATTAAAAACTTGGCCATGGGGAATTGCTTCCTAAAACAGAATAATTCTTTGACTGTGACTTACCTGGGGTGAAAACTATTGCTCTCAAATAACACCCTCAGCACCTCACATACTATATAAAGGCAGTAGTGCAATTGCTGAAACTCAGTTGAACACAATCAATACATTTTCGGTGGTTTCAACTTTACTGTCTCTGGTTCATCATCCTCAAGATTTCCTTAAATTTGTGAGTACAAAATTATCCATTAACGATGTACGATAAAAAAAAAATAACATGTATCAACCAGTGCCATGAAAAAGAGCCCTTGCTAAAAATGTTTATTAGAGATAATTGTATGGTATTGCTCATCACTACCTGTTTTGACATGAGGGCAGACTTTGTTCTTTTAGCAAAGCCTTCTCAGAGGACTATTTCATAAAGTCCTGGAGAACTAAGTTTTGTTATTTTAGTGCCAGTTGGAAATTAAGTCTAAAATGCAGTTTCTAACATTCAAATCTGTTGATCAATCAACAAATATGTATTGAATGATCACTTTGTGCTTATTTTATTTTTTTAGGCTTTTTTTGGCTTTGTAGCAGATACAAAAATATCTTGCATTTGATAACCTTTTCTGAGAGAGGCAGGTTGGTACAGTGGAAAGGTTACATACTTATTGCGTGATGTTGGGCACATTATTTATTTTCTCTGAATTTCTTCATCTGTAAAATAAAAGTGTCAGGGCAGATGACCTCTAAAGAACCTTCTAGCTCCAATTCTCTGGTGTCCTATATTGGGATACTTAGGTGGTACAGAGAATCAAAAGCCTGGTTTGGAGTCAAGAAAACTTGAGTTTAAATCTGACTTTAAATACTTAATATTCACAATGCTATTACTACTTGTGTGATCTTGGGCAAGTCACTTACATTATTTGCCTCAGTTTCCTCATTTATAAAATTGGTCTTAAGATAATGCTTGGAACTGCTTATTATTTAAACTTTAGCTATCATCATCATTATCATCATTAAATGTATGATTTACTAACTAAAATATAGTAGACACTTAATAAGTACTCATTAGCTGATTAATCCTATGATCTTCTTTGAACTATAAAAACAATTTAGAGCAGAGATCATTCTTAGCTTAGGCTAAGTAATTGTGGAATGAGGACTATTCTAAAATGCTTGAAATTGTATCTCAGGGCTCTTTCCCTTTCGCTGTACTGCTTCCTCAACAATATCTTAGTCTCAAATCATACACTTAAAGAAGTTTATCATATCATGGGTGAGATAATAATAACAACCAGGAAACAATAAAGAAAATATAAGGTAGTACATAATAAGTGCTTAATCATGACAGGGCATAAGTGTGGCAGAAACTTTGAGAGGGACATCATGAAAAATGTGGTACTTAAGTATGTTTTGATAAATCTGGAGAAAAGAGAGGTCATTCAGCTGAAGGTATCATGAAGTCATTTCCATTCAGATAAACTAACATTATCTCACAATAATATAATGGAAAGACAGCTGAATTGGAGGGATCAAAGAAGCAGGTCTTGAATTCCAGTTTAGCCATTTACTCCTTCTGTGATTCTGGATGGGACAGTTAGGTGGCACAGGGGATAGAATGCTGGTCCTGGAGGCAAGGAAACCTATCTTCCTGAGTTCAAATCTGTCCCCGGACATTTATTAGCTGAGTGACCTTATGCAAACCATTTACCCCTGTTTGCCTCAGGTCTTCATGTGTAATATGAGCTGGAGAAAGAAATTTACTTCAGGATTTTTGAACACTGAAAACTCCAATATGAGGTCATGAAAACCTCAAATGGGTCAAGAAAAGTCAGACATAATTGAAACTACTGAGCAACAATAACAACAAGACTCAGAATTTGCCAAAATCTCTCTGCACCTCAGTCTTGTCATTCATAAAATGGGGAGGTTGAACAAGGTTATATCTCAGTTTTCTTTTAGTTCTGAAACTCTGTGACCAGGAGGAGTTTTCACTTGATGTAGTATGAAATAGTAAGCTGCTAAAGGTTTCTTAATAAAAACAAAAAACAAAAACCAAAAACTTCACATATAAGAGACAGTGTTAGAGCAGAATAAAGTTAGTGGTTGTTTGCAGTTTTATTTTTGTTTCTGGGTTTGTTTGTTTGTTTTTTTTTTCCCCCAGGGAGTCTATAGTAAAATCAGCCATCTCAGAAAGAATTAGAATAATTGAGACATAGGATGATTAAATCTTAGAGTAGTGTCAAAAGAGGAGTTAGTCATGAAAAACAACAGAACTTAGTGACCTGGAAATAAGGTTTGACATAAGTCAAATGGGACTTGAGGCATTGGGGTCTGGAAGAATTGATACATGAAAGAAAGTTGGGAAGAATTCATTTGGTCAAGTAGAGTAGTTGATGAATAGTATTTTTGACTTAATATCTTCATATAACATATTAAGACTTGCAAAGTATTTTACAGGAATATCACATTTGATTCTCACAATCATAACCTGGTCTTTCTAGCCATCTTCCAGGGAAACTATCTCTTGGTAGATATTGGCAGTTGGTGAGTGTGACTACCAACCACCTAGCAGTCAAATCAATTTGATTAAGGCATCCAGGCATCCTGAAGAAGAGACAGGAGACAGCATGTGCCAGATAATTCAGACCATCACCATCACTTTGACCACCATCTCCCTTAAAGTATTGATGGAAGGAGAGAGCTCAGGAGCTCAGTTGAACCCCAAAATCTTAGAAATAACAGTGCTACCAGTCCAATGTCGCTGAAAAGCAACTCATATGGAAAGACAGACTGGCAATAATTTCTGCAGACATTACAGCCATAACAATTTTGGTTACAGAGAAGACCACTATGCCCCTTGGACATTGATCCCAAAGATTAAATATCCAACATGATGCTATCAATGAATATGACATTAAATAAAAAAGCATTAGCATCTGGTGCCCCATAAAGACTATTGTAACTTTATATATAATTTGTTAAAAAGCATCCATATATATTATTTCCTCATTAGAATATTATCTCCTGGGCTATTGTACTTTTCTATTTATACCTCCAACATTTACTGCAATGTTTTACATATAGCAAGTGCTTAACAAATGCTTTATCCATCCCTCCACAAAAAGCTGTGAATTTGGTCATCTGATATCAATGTTACCATTTATTGTATGCAGACAGAATTTGAAGGTACTTTAATCATCTAGAACAATAGTGTAACTTTAACAGTAGGCAAGAGAATGGAAGAATGACTTCTCCAATATTATGCAAATGCTTCACAGTAAAGTCACAGTGAATAACCGGTGTTCAAATCCCTGGGATTTATTTTTGAGGACAGTAATGGAGATAAAAATTTAGGAGTTGTCCATGTAGAAGTGAAAAATCATGTGAAGACTCTTGAAAGCCATATGAATGAATAGATAATCTAAGAGAAAGGACATTAAGAGAAAAAAAGAAAAGATCAAGGACAAGCCTTGGAGAAAGTCCATTTGGAGAGGAAAACAACCAAGGAAGGAAGTTGGACAAAAACGAGAGTCTGTTCATGTCAACAAAAACCAAGGGTTATCAAGAAGGAGATTTTTTTTTTTATATTAACACACAGGCAATTGGATCTTGTATTCAAACATTTATTGAATAGTAAAGACTGATATGTATGCCTCCATAAGTTTTGCTCTGACTCCCAATTTTTACTTCTAACAGTATTTTATGAATGGATTTTTTTTTCCTTTGGCCCCATTACTGTTCCATTTCTGTTGGACTCAGACTTTCTCTCAGTCAGACAGCTGTAGTGGAAATAGTGTTGTCCATGAATGTAATTTGCATATGTCCCATGTTCTTACTCTAGGAAAGCAAGCAGATATAACACCTCCCTTGGAGCAGAGGTAGCAGAGTTTACTAGGCCAATGAATAATCATTATGAAGAGCCATGTGGACTCTCGAGCATAACCTTAATTTTTGAGTTTGACATATTCTCTTCCCATCTCTTTGTTTTTTTTTTTTTCTGCCATTGCCAAACTTAGAACATTCTCTAATCTTTCAAACTTAAGCTCCTATCCTTATAGGGGAAATAAGCTGTAGACATGAATAGAATAAAGTCAACAAATAATATACTACAAATAAACATAAATCTTATTTATGAAAACTAATAGCTACAGAGCTCTAAAGAAGAACACAATATATGCAGTTTTACTATTAGAACTGAAGAGTACCCAATTATAAGATTATGATGACAAAGAATCATGCTTTACACATTCTCAGAACTCATTTTTCTCTATCTGCAACTACATAGAAGGCTGGGATGTTTATGTTCCCTTAGGTAAACGGGCATTACTTAACTATTGATGGTTATACCAGTTCTAATGTTCAGGCTAAGCATATTTTCATGATGCATGCTGCATTGATGAGACTGATAAAAATGAAAGTTTGAATCTTGCCTTACTAGCTATGTGACTCTATTAAAGTTACTTAGTGTTTCCCAGCTTTGGGTTTCCTTCTCTATAAAATGAAAATAATAGTAGCACCTACTTAACAGGATTGATATATAAATCAAATGAAAAAGTACTATAAAATCTAAGTTATTATTATTCCTAGGAGTATCAGAAAATTGCTACTCCTCTTACATTTCCATAAACATTCAAAAAGTTCAGGTTTTCCCAAATGTTACTCTGAGACAGTTTCCCCTAGTTTTGTAAATTCACTGAATATAAATGCAAAATGAATTTCTTGCTTTTGTTATTGTTTATATGAATGAAGACTTTACTGATTAAAGATTTATAGGAATTATAACAGCAAAATTATAGTTATCCAGTCTGAGACCTACCAGAAAACATTTACTTCTGCTTGTAAGTGTAAGCTATACAATAGTATTCTTCAGGACACCTTGGCAAAAGTCTCAAATGGATTTGATCAGTAACCAGAAAAAGTCTTTTCCTGGGTTTCTGTCAGCAGAATTTGGCTTGCAGATTGTACCTAATTGAGATGCTTGGCTGGCTGGAGCTCACTGGCTTTAAGCCCAATCACCGGACCACTTGGAACAGTGTGTAAGGTCATTAGTTTGCATGCTTAATACCAAGTGACCTTGTATTGCTTTTTTCTTATTCCTGGGATTTGCAAGTCCCATGGCTCTCCTAGCATGGGAGAGTGACACTTTAATCCTGCTCTCATTTTCCCCCTTCTTCTTTAAGGCTGCTACAGACCACTGCCTAATCTGTGAATAGAGATTAAGAAATTTCTTTAACAACTTGTCAGTGAGGCTTACATTGGATCCATTAAAAAATACAGGTGATAAAAATTTTAATATTAATTTGACCATAGTTGTTTTTTTTTTCCCTTGGTCTTATTAAATGTTTTTATTTTGAAGATAGTTTAATTAGAAATCACCCAAATTGTAATAGGTTCTAATACCATGAATTAAATCTTAGCAAAATCTTTGCTGCTATACTGTTTTCTTATGTGGCTCTTTATATAATTATTTCTTTTGTATTCCTAGCATATCTACATAGCAATTCACTCTTATCCATCCTAACATCTTAGGTGATGTTGCTTCCTCTAGCTTTCTGTGATTCTCTTATCTTATTCTTTTCAGGAAAAACCTTGGGATTTATAACTTGAGGGGATGTAGATAATTCCGTTTTTCTCCTTTATTATACAGAGGGAAAAAACTAAAGCTTAGAGAGGTGAATTGTTCAAAGTCATAAGGGTAGATAATGGAACCAGAATTTCATTTTTTTCTTTGTAATCCCAATGCTTAATACAATGTCTCCCTGGCATCTAGGGGGATACTTGATAAATACTAACTGATTAATGAATTGATAGATGCTTAATAAATTGTCTATGAATTAATTGAAAGATAATCAATTTGAGGTTCGTCCAATTGCACACCATCTTTTGATTTTTATTTTTTCCTTAATTTAGTATTGATTCTAACCTTTTAAAATATGCTAATAATACATTTATAAACAAATATATATATGAAAGAGCATTTATTATTTGTAGATAACATACTGAAATGACATTCTTTAAAGTTAGCTAGGATCTCTTAATTACTAAATATGATGACTTTTTCTCAATACTCATTATTCTTGATGTCTCCACTGTATTTGACTCTGTTGAGTAATACCCTCACTTTCAGAAATTTATTCTCTCTGAATTTGGGGGGATAGAGTTCCCTTCTGATTTTCCTCTTAACCATTTGACAATTCTTCAGGATCCTTAAATGGATCATCATCTATATCACATACCCCCGAAGACATTGTCCTTTGTCCTTTGTCTCTCTTCTCTCGTTTCATTCTCTCTCTTCATGATTATGACACTTTCCATGAGTTTAACTGTTATTTTTCTGCAGACAGCTAATAAACTATATATATTATATGTATATATAATGTATATATCCATCTTTGTTCACCTGAATTCCAGTTCAACAAAAACCAACTACTTATTGGATCTTTAAAGTTGCATAGATCAAAGACAAGTCTAAATCAATACATAAAACAAAAATTATTCCATCCTCCAAACCCATTTCTCTACCAAACTTCCCTTTTTTCTGTCAAGAACAGCATTATTCTTCTCAACTCTCAGGTTTGTAAATTAATCTTCATATTGTCTCCATACTAGCTAGCCAGCTACATACTTAATTAATTGCCAAATTTTGCTATATCTTCTTCCATAGCATTTTTCAACTCTAATGTCTTTTCTTTATTCACACAGTCACTACCTTAGCATAGTCCCTCATTATCCCTAACCTGGATTATTGCAATTAGCCTCTTAATTGATTTTCATAAATTAAGTTTCTTATCTCTCCAATTCATCCTCTTTCCACACAACTGCCAAAATGAGTTTCTTTAAGCACCGACTGATTTAACTATTCAGTAAATCTCAGAGCTTTCTATTACCAATAAGATAAAATACAAGTTTTTCTGTTTGGTTTTTGAAGACTATCGCAAATTGACTGCAACATTATCTTTGAAATTTCATTGTATACCATTTCCTTTGATCTCTAGTCAAACCACCCTTCTGTTCTTTTTCTCACCCAGGATACTTTCTGGCCCAGCTATTTGTTTTTACATTGACCATCACTTGTGTCTACATTACATAACTGCTTACCTTCTTCTCATAGAATCCCCCATATCTTTCAAGACATAGCTCAAGCTCTAACTACTATATAAAACCTTTGTGTACTGCTCCAACTTTCCTAATTACCTTAAACTTTTTTTTGGTATTTGTATTGTATTTGTTTGGGATGTATTTTACATAAATATGTGTGTATATATATAATATATATGTATTGTTATATACATAATACATATTCTATCTTGATAAAATATAAATTTTTTTTCTGTTCTTGTATTTATGTGTTGCTCAACAAATTGATATACTTAGAAAGTTGAAACTTTGTTCACTCAGTTATTTTATATTTCACCTATCGCAATCCTTTGAGTGTGTCTTCAAATTTCGGTTTCACTTCTGACTTTAAGCACACATCTGCCCTGCTAGGGAATAAAATCCATTGTTATGACATTATTTACATTTCACAATAGAATGGTACTATTTTTAATTTTAATATAAAAATATCATATTTTTTCCCCAAATACATCCAGTATGTTTCAAGTCCAAATTTTATGTCTCCTGTTGAGAAAAAAATAAACAACACAGGTAATCTTGTCATTGTATTTCTTTTTATCAGTTTTTGACTCCTTGTTATTAATGCTTCTTCAACATTTCTGAAGAGAAATAAATGAGCCACACCAACCAACTATAATTAGAGTCCTTATCTAGGAGAGGTGTTGGTAGTTATTGTTTTAAATACTATCTACTCAAAGGGAGGTGTTGTCACCAGGGACTGTTTAGTGAGAACTGCCACTCTGTTCTAATTCAAGATTTTGCCTATTCATAGATGAGTTTTGATTTAGTAAAAATCTCAAGTGATTTTTTTTTTTTATTAGTGAGACCCTGAGGTGCTGGAACATGATCCTTATTTTTCACTGGGGTTGTGTCTACATGACATTTTGGGATAAGCAATTGACAGGGAAGAAACGGATGTAATAATAATTGATTGGCAGAGAGAACTATGGAGACTGAATGGGGATCAAAGCATAGCATTTTCACATTTTTTATTGTTGCTATTTTTTGTTTGTTAACTTGTGATTTTTTCTTTCTTGTTTTTTTTTTCCTTTTGATCTGATTTTTCCTGTGCAGCATGATGAATATGGAAATATGTTTAGAAAAACTGCATATGTTTAATCTACATCAAATTGCTTCTTGTCATGGGAAGGGAGCAGGAGGAGAGAGAGGAAGAGAAATTTGGAATGCAAAGTTTTGCCAAGGTGAATATCAAAAAAACTACCTTTGCATATATTTGGAAAAATAAAACAACATTAAAGTCTGAAAAAAATGGAATAGAATCTGTAAGCTGAAAAAAAGAATAATTAATTGGTTTGATTTTAGTATCCAATTTGCATCTTACACCATCCCATTTATGAAGACCTTTTTGTCACTACACTGTATTGTGAGTTTAGATGAGCAATTTCATCCCAGACCATTTGTTAGCACTCTTAAAGTTAAGGGAAATATTATAGTTGCACTCCAATATTAGAAAAGCAAGGAAAATTGATAATGCAACGATTGAGGAACCCTGAAAAAGGCTTAAATCTTCACTCATGTGTAGTGATGGAACCAAAGAACATTAGATCTTGGTACTGGAGTCCACTTTAGAGGCCATCTAGTCCTGTCTTATAATTTTACAGAGAATATACCAAAGCTCAGATAGCTGAAGTGACTTGGCTAAGATCATATGGTTCACAAATGCAAGGAGCTAAGTGTTTTCATGCAGCATAACTCCTGCTTTTCAAATCCTTAAGAGAAAGTCTTTCATATGGTTAGTAAGGTAAGGTTAAATAGGGAATGTATGCTTATTTGTCCTCACAGGCCCCTAAATGAAAAACTTCATGCCTAGGACTCAATTGTAGAAAAGAATACTAGATTTTTGAATCTAAAACCCTGGAATTAAATTTCATCTATACTGATCATCAATTGTGTCATTTATGGAGAAATTCTTTTATTTCTTTGAGTCTCCGTGACATCTTCTATAAAATGAGGAGGGTAGAACTCAATGACTTCTAAAGAGTTCTACAGATTTTTAAATCAGCTAAGCCTGATTTCCCAGTGATAGATATTAGAGGAATTTGCCTCAATATCTCCTAAAGTGAGTATCACTAAGAATAGTCAAGTAATTATACAAATGAGTGAGATGATTAAATGAAAGATTTTCACAAAATTATGTCATTGTATCAAGAAAATAAGAAATATGGCAAATACAATAAAAGAGCAAAAATCAAAAGAGGAGTGAAAAAAGAAATTCCTACAAGGTATCTCCTACAGGAAATTAAGAGAATAAAGTAGCCAAGTTTCCACCATTAATTTCATCATTTGCCTACTCCCACCAGTCTGAACTGAGGGCTCTAATTGGAAGCCTCATCAAGAAAGTTTTATCAAACATAAAATAGAACAGATCCTTATTAAAAGCATCTACTGAACATGCCAAAGTTTGTAACTCCCAGTCTTCATTCGAGGTCTTATTCTGAGGTCTTCTCACTGTGGACTTCTATCTCAAAATGGCAACTACAGTGTTTTGGAGTCAAACAATGTTTGAAAATAATTTCAGGTAGAAGAAATAATTATTAAAGGATTTCACTAATCATTTCTAATAGAGTTTCTTTCCATTTACACATATCTACCACTCATCAATTAAAAGTTCAGGAATTAAGCTCCTGTAAAGATTGAGGACAATGAAGAAGCTTTGGAAAGGACTAGGAAAAGAAAGTATCTCTGATAAAATAAAAAGTATGAGATAAAAAAAAATAACTATTCTAAGGAAAATCCCTGAAAATGGTAATTCTGTAATTTCCCAAAATTGAATATTGAATTGTTATAGGGACCCCAAAAGTGAGTAGAGAAATACAATAAGAAATATCAAAGAAAACTCATCTAGGTAAAACTAGAAAAATAAATGAAATATTCTTAGTAAAAAAAATTGACTTGGAAAATTAAGAATGGAGAACAAATTTAAAAATCATCAAGATCACAGAATAATATGACAAGCAATAAATTTGAATGCCATATTTCAAGATATTATGAGAAAAAATTCTTAGATATAATAGAACTACAGGACAAAGTGTAAATTGATATTATCTGAAGGTATCTACAAGACCTTCCCATTTCTCCATAGGAACTTCTCATACAAAATTCCCAGAGGTGTGATGGCCAGTTCCAGATACTCCAGATCAAAGAAAAAATATCATAAGCAACTAGTAAAAATGGTTTATATACTAAGTAATCATATTAGATCTATGTATCAAATATAAGAAAAAAATGAAAGATTAAATACTAAATATTGATAGAGAATTGACTGTATATGATAATTGGAACCAATTATATTATACTATTAAATATAATCCTATGAGGGAGGGAGGAGAGAAGAGAAAATAGGCTTTTCTCAGAACTGACAACTTCTAAGCATTCTTTTTGAGAGACTGGGAAGTGATTGAAAGGCAAAGACCATTTACAAAAGAAAAAAGTGTGAATGGTTCAAAAGATTTATGTGATGGTCAAATATGTAATGAGACTATGAAACTTTTTTCCCTTTGAAAAACTAATGTTTCTGAGTACAAAAAAAAAGTTAAAATCAATTTTAGGTTTAGATGGTCAAATCAATCCCAATAAAAGCAACAAGAGAAATAGTGGAAAAGGATAATGGAGGGGGAGAAAAAATTTACTATTTCATATATCTGAGAAGACTGTTACTCAGTTATCAAGGTAAATATATAGGAAGAAGGGAATCTTCTTAATACACAGCATATAAAGGGATGATTTTGTTGTAGGAATAGTTTTAATTTATTGGATGAATAAAATAATATAAAGATAAAATATAGTAAAGTAAGTGAGAAATTAGGTTAGAATAGGAAAGCTGAGTAAAGGGATGCCAGAAGCATGGGGTGATGGGAGGCATCACAATCAGAAGAATGGCAAAGAAGAGGGAAGAAATATTTTAACATGGAGAAGAAAATCTAGATAAAAATCATAAGCAAGAGTCTGGATGGGATCAAATGACTTATAAAATGCAGGATTATGGCAGAATAGATTAGAAAGCAAAGTCCAGCAATTTGTTGTTTACAAGAAACACAAGTATTAAGATTCATTAAGAGTTAATGTATAGAGTTAGAGAACAATTAATTATGCCTCAATCAAATCCCCAAAGAAAATAATTGAGAGTACTACTCCTGGCTCATTTCTCCACTGAAATTAAGATGAATTATATTTTAAACTATTAAAAAAATCTGTTCTTGTGAATGAATTTAAGACTATCTTTGATTTATAAGCTGTTACTTCTGAAAAAAAATTTTCTGGGTTAAATACTACATATAAAAATTTAAACTATTTGTATTTTTTAGATATTTTTGTCACTTATCAATGTAATTTTAGTGTTATTACAGTAAACTTTTTATAGTTAAGACAGTGAAAAATATTTTGATAGATTGTGGTCCTAGCCATATGGATATGTCTTCTAGTGATGCACATCACAATTTATTCATGTCTGGCAATCCTGTATAATTCTTATCCAGATCCTCACATAAATTTTTCAGAGTCCAACTAAGTAGGAAAGTAGTGCAAAAATACAGGAACAACTGATTATTCCCTTTATCTCATATTCTTTTATGAATGCACACACATACACACAAACATATTCTTCTCTTGGACAATCATTGTTTGTCATTTGTCACCAATTGTCATTGGTATTTCAACCTACTTGTGTCTACAAATGACTATTGTACTTTGCATTATCCTCAATTTTAATTCTACAGTAAGTTTTTATTCCATGGGGCAGTTAGGTGGTACACTGTATACAATGTCAATCCTGAAGTCAGGAGGACTCAAATTTGGCCTCAGATATTTACTAGTTGCATGATACTGGGCAAGTCACTTAACTCTGTTTCCCCCAATTTCTTCCTTTGTAGAATGAGCTGAAGAAGAAAATGTCAAATCACTCAAGTATATTTGCTAAGAAAACCTCAAATGGGAACATAAAGAATTGAAGATGACTAAAATGATTCAACAACAAAATTATGTTGTATGACTTGCAAGAATTTATACAGCATCATTAGAATATTGCTTTAAAAAGATGGGCTTTTGTTTCCAGGGGACGCTTAATGTAATTAAAAATATAACAAAGTCTCCTAAAGACAATCAAGATTGTTTTCCTTCCCCTATTTTATTATCCCTTTTTTATAGTTGAGGAAGTTGAGGCAGATAGAATTTAAATGTTTTGACTGTGTTATACGTCTAATAATTAAGGTCATATTTGAACTCAGATCTTTTTGACTCCAGGCCCAATGTTCTATCCACTTCATTATTTTGCTTCTTGAAAGGAACAAAGCTTGCTAAGTACATTAAGAAAAAAGTTTATTTAGAGACTAATGTGACATCAAAATAAAAGAAAATAAAAACCCACAAGGCCTCTTTCTATTCTTGCTCTTAGAAAGATAGAGCAATCACTCAAATGTATCTTCAAGAACTTATGGAACCCTGATAAAAGAGCTTTTTATAATTCGTCAAGATGGTATTTTTTGTGGTAGTGGGTTAGTAGTCTTTTCCAACTTTGACTTGTAAGGCCTTGAATTCTCTAATATATCACTGCAAGAAATGCTTAAGACTCTTTATTCTTGTTCACTGCAATAGAAAATGTTTGATTATGTAAATCTTATAAAGTAAGTGTCACATCACTTCAACAGTATGATTAAAAATTATATTGTGTTAAATGAGTTTTTTGGTTATTTGGAAAAAGTATCTAAATTTTGCAATATAACTGGAAAGAACTAATGACAGCTCTTTATGAATGCAGTAATCAGCCTGAAGGGAATGGACTTTTAGGCATTCACAATTACATAGATTAAGCTCAAAGAAAGTTTTAGAAGTACAACATTTTGTTAACCATTGGTCTTTAATCAAGTAATCAGACCATAAACTCCAGTGTTAAGGCATTTTGAAAGAGACTTCATAAAATAAATAAACAAAAAACACAAAGTTTAAGGTGATTGATGATTTCAGGTAATCATAATAAACCTGAAAAGGAAAAGAAAAAAAAGTACTTCAAACCTTCCCACAGTGATAAAAATAGAAAGTTTCAGAAGTTAATGAGCAATGATATTTAAATAGAGTTGTGTAAACATACAAGAAATATGAGTGGATTCTAAAAGTAAAGAAAAAAAAAACATTGGTACTACTGAAATATATCTACAAATTACTAACCTGGGAGAAATTTAAGTGTTTTAATCAGAAGTGGTGATTCTGATATTACTTTCTGTACTTTTAGCACATTATTCTTGGCATTCAGATTAAACCTGTACCAAAAGTAAAAAAAAAATCATCATTTTCCCCCCACAGAGATGAAAAATATAATTTTTTAATGATTTCTTACAAGTAATGATAAGCATCATTTTAAATAATTGAGCTTACTTTGTAAGTATTTGGTTTCAAATAAATTAATTATAATATGTAAACTGTCATAAACACTTTAGTTACTCCAAACCTATCTCCATCTGAACTTTTTTTGTCCAATCATTCTGATTTTGTTTTTACATATTTATTGTTAGTTTAGTTAAAACTTCACTTTCCTTTTTTCACTATTTAATAAAGTTCCTTCCAATTGTCTTTATGAACACTTCCCTAATGTTGGATTTTATTTTTTCATTTACAAATTAATTATTGCTATGAGCATTTTGAAACAAATAGCTTATTTTTGCCTTTTATAACAATTTTGGAGTATAATCCCAACAAAAGAATTATTGTTTCAATTTCAGTCACTTTTATTTGAAGGCAAATTAGATTGTTTCACTTCCAAAAAAGAAGCATTTGATGTTTTGTCATTTCACCAGAAAAGAATCCATTTACCTGTTTCTATACAACCTTTCAGTTTCACTATTTGATTTTTGTCCAATTTACTAGATATGTGGTTTTATCTCAAAGTTGTTTACATTTGCATCTCTTTGATAATTAATGAGATTGTATGGATATATATACATATATTGTATTTAACATGTGCTTTAACATATTTAACATGTATTGGTCTATCTGCTATCTAGGGAAGGGAGTGGGGGGAAGCAGGGGCTAAGTTGGAACAGAAGGTTTTGCAAGGGTCAGTGCTGAAAAATTGCCCATGCATATATCTTGTAAATAAAAAGCTATAATAATAATAATAAACAAAAGAAAATTTATTTTCTTTAGGTAGAAAGCATAATGGAAAACTGAAATTTCACTGAATTGACAGGAAAATACATTAAATAAAACAATAAAAACCTAAATTTTTGTGAAGATTTTAAAATTAAAAATCTTTAGCTCATTTTTGTTCTTTAAGGTATTTTGGATGATAAGCCTAGCATAAATAGAAGCTAAAGAAAATCTATTAAATATGCTGAATAAGTATTGCTAAGTCATTTTGTAGTTATATTGTAATTACCTTTAGTTAAACATTATGCTATATTTATATGTTCCCTTTCATCTCGGGATGTTAAATTGTGTTATAAATGTTTTCTTATATGTAGACACAAAACTTCAGTAACTTGCTTAGTTGGCAAGCATTTCTCATATTTTACACATGGAGTGTCTAAAGGGTCTAAAGATAAAACAGTTGCAGTCAAGACAGCTCTGAGTCAGGAGGAGAATAAGCATGATTCCCACCTTTTTGCATCCTCACCCCACTGATGTGTCTACAAAGAGACTATGCTGTAGCTTTATGGCTTTTGAAGAATGTCTTTGTGTAGTCACACTACTCTGAACTAAATCCAACTCTGATGACAAAGAGAAGACCCTGGATTTTCAAAGACTCTTTGAGAGGGAAAAATTTCAAATGAGACATGATAATGATCAAAATAGCATAAACTTAGATCTAGATAGTATATTTTATTGATGAGAAAAATATGGTCCCAGGAAAAGTAAGTAACCTGCCTAAGGTCATATTGTGAGGAATATTTCAGGCAGAATTTGGATCTAAGTGACCTGATTCCAGAACCAAGGTTCCTTTCACTCTACCATCACTCTGACTAACTTCATCACCATTACACACACACACACACACACACACACACACACACACGCACACAGAGTAAAGTATGTGCATTTGTTCATAGAGAGAAGAGGACAGGAGGGAGAAAAGAAGAAAAGGAGAGAGAGGAAGGGAGAGAAATAAGAAGGAAATGGGGAAGATTAAGAGAGGGAGTGAGGGAAGAAGGGAAGAGAAAAGAGGGAGAGAAAGAGAACAGAAGAGAAAGAGAGAAAGGAGAAGAAAGAAGAAGAAAGGGAAAGAAAGAAAGAGAGAGAAAAAGAAAGAAAAGAGAAAGAAATAGAAAAAGGGAAGAAAGGAAGGAAGGAAGGAAAAAAGAAAGGAAGGGGGGAGAGAGAGAGAGAGAAAGGAAGAGGAGGGCAAGAGTGGGAGGAGGAGGACAAAGAGAAAGGGAATAGGAGGGGAAAGAAGGGAGGGGATGAGAAGAAGAGGGAGGAGAAGGGAAGGGAGGAAAGAGAAAGGGAGGGAAGGGAAGAAAGTGAAGGAAAAGGGAGAAGAAGGGAGAGGAGAGAAAGGAAAGGGAAGTGGCACCAAGGAAAGGGGAAGGGAAGGCAAGGGAAGGGAAGGGAAAAAGAGGAAAGGGAAGGGAAGATAAAGTAACTTGTCTAAGGTAGTGAGCATCAGAAGTAGAATTTGAACCTAATTTTTCTGACTCCAAAACCAGTGCTTATTCCATTATTCAATGACCACTCTAGCTAAGTGAAGAAGTGCTGATTTTCAAAAAGCACATCAATAAGTGATGACTTATGTTTGTTTGTTTATGGCCATTCAAGAAACATTCGGCTAAGATAGGGAAGAGATGAAACAATAATAGTTTAATGGGATAAAAAAAGATTTTGAAGCATTTAGATATTCATGTAATCTGGTATCTAGTAGCCAAAGATATTTATGTAAATATAGCTTTCCTTTTTAAATTACTGTCATATTCTTAACATGATATATGTGAGGAGTAAAATGAACCTTTGGTAATAAGTATGGAACTCTTCTTGAATGTACTTGCCATATGTTTTTATAGAAATGGCTTGTGAATCCTAAATTCTTCATTGAAAGATGGGAATAAGAAAGGGATTTTCTTCTACAAAATCTAAATTTAGGACATTGGCTTTAGTTGCATTGGAGTTATCAAATGGCAATTTAATTCATGCCAAATGTGAAGACGTAAACTATGGCCAAACATGACCAGTAAGCATCACAAAGAGCTCTGTTCCACAGCAATGTTATTGTTTATTAAGTGGCTCCAGTAATCAGCAGCAAGTCAGAATAAATGTTTAAGCAAAAGAAAAAATTGCTCATGTTGCACAATGTCATATTGAACATTGTTGAGTTCTTTTATTGCAGTTTTTGTATATGTGTATGAACTCTAACAGGCCATGGCTTATTGATTAAGACCACTGATTAATCAACAATCATCCTATTATGTGGTGGCACTGTACTAATTGCCTGGAATATAAGGAAAAATATTAAGCAATCCCTGACATCAAGGAATTTATATTCTATTGGTCTTATTAAGTTGTCTTAAGTATATAAAGCTCACTTTTTATAGCTTTAGGATTTTTACAAAGCAAATTTTTATATATTATCTCTTGTGATCCTCACAATAACTTCACAAGTTCAGTGCTGTTATTGTCCCCATTTCACAGTAATGGAAATTTAGAGTGGTCACTTGCATAGTGTCACAAAACTAGTATGTAGATAGATAGATAGATATAGATATAGATATAGATATAGATATAGATATAGATATAGATAGATAGATATATCAGAGGTGTAATTTGGAACCAGTACTTCCTAATTTTTGGAATAGAGTAGAAGTAGGATAACAAAATGAAAATAAAAAAGACTGGGCAATTAATAAATTTTGGATCAACTTCCTCTGCTGATGTTTACTACTTATGTAACTTGGACAAGTCACATAATTTCCCTGGGCCTAATTTTCCAAATCTATAAATGAAGAACTGTTAGATGGCCTTCAAGGAATCTTCCAGGTTGAGATCCTTGAATCCTGGGGTTCTTAATTGAACAAATGACTAGTATAATTGAATTTTATCAGGGAAAGGGAAAGAATTGACAGACTATCGAAAGGAATTGAAAAAGACAATGGTTACACAATAATTAATCACAATTTCCAATGAAAATCTTGCATTTTTAAGTCAGGCTAGAAACATAAGCAATAATTTAACTAGTTGTTCTAGCTTTCATTATCAGAAAAGAAAATGAACTGATTTGGGTTCTAAGGAAGATGAATATATTTTGTAGTTTAGCCCTAATTTCCAGGTAGGGCTAAATTGGATAATGGAAATGTAAACTTATTTTTATTTGTTGTCTTTCTCAGAAAATCATAAACCTGAGGGATGTTCAAGGACCCCGTATGATTACTTGACATGATTATATGAAAAAAATCTTAGAAGAATATGGTTTAGAAAACTAATTAAAATTTTCATTTGAGCTAATAAACAAATAGTAGATTTATTTCTTCCTCTCATCTGTAAAATAAGATGATCATGTTAGCAGGTTTTTGCCATCTCTTACAACTAAAATATTCTGTGGTTCCATGGCATTGTCTACTGTCATTGTATTCCAGTATTTCTTGACAACTTAAAAAAAGTTGTAGGGAAAGTACATACACACACACATTCACATATGCATGTATGCATAAATGTGTATCTCTAAAGATACATGCACATATAATTTTTTAATGTGATAGAAATACCTTCTCAGTGACAGAATTAAAGTTTCTTTTTTGCTTCAGATCAGGAGCTGGCAAACAATGAGGCAAAATACAACCTATAACTTTTTTTGTGTGTAGACCTTATGAACGAACATGAGTGAGTAACATCAAAGATTCTGGATAATTTTTCATTCCCATTCTAGTTACAATGAAAGAGTTTGAGTTATATACCTTTTATGGAGACATAATATGACATGATTTTTCTGGCCTGAACCCAGCAATGCTTTCTTAGAAGCTATGCATCTGGAAGTTACTCAGAGATGCATATAAATCTACCTGGGATTTGATGAATGCTATTATACATATTGTCCTTCCCTGGAAGTTGGAATGCTACCAAAAAGAGCAGAGTAAGGTAAAATGGGGAGAGAACAGGCAGTAGCAGGAAAGGGATTTTATTAATTATGTGTCCCTTAGCAAGGGCAAGAATAAATTTTAAAAGATCACTTGAGAAATTTGAAAAGGAACTATTGGATTTCATATGCTACAAGTGGGAAGACCTTAGGTGGAAATATCCAAGAATAAAAAGTCCATTTGATCCAATCAGTGTCTGAATAAAATTTCCTGTGATATCTTACTCAAGAAATGGTTATCCAATTATATTGCTTGAAAACTTCTTCTGAAGATAGAAAATTTTTAAAATCTCTTCTACCTCTATATGCATTATATTATGAACTCAAATAAAATGCAGAACAATTTCATACTGGAGCTTTTCAGGAAAGCTTTCCTCCTCATTCTGGAGAGTAAGAAATGATCCTTAGCTCCAATGGGTCTTATTGCCTCCCTAAGACTCGGTCAAATTCTAAATCTATGATTATATAGAATAAAAACAAGTTGAAGGCCAAGAAAGGAGTGAAGTGGGTGTGAGTTAAAATAAGGCTAGTTTCAGAGACACTAGTTTATAGAACCAGGATTATCTAATGAGACCTCCAAAAAATAGCATTTTCCCCATTTGTTGTTTAATGTAATAGAAGTCTACTAAAATCCTACAAGATCTCATCTGGTTGGGAGCCGAGTCAAAAAAAAAAAAAGGTAGTAGCAACTTTTGCCAAGTTGCTAAAGCTCTGAGCATGAACTGGTGGATTTTAAATCCACTGCCCAAGAATCAGTTTCACTAAATATAAAAGTGTTTATAACCTGGTTGACTCTAAGGTGCCAAATCTGGGCATCATATAAACTTAAAAAAAATCTGTTGGTCAGTCAAACCACATTTACTAAGTGCTTACCATGTGCCAATAGCTGGGCTAAGTACTGGGAATATAAAAATAAGTAGAAAGAAAAACAGCTCTTGGTCTCAAGGAACTTACATGCCAATGGGGAAGACAATACATAGAAAAAAGCTGAAGAGGGTGGAGAGGGAGAAAAAAAGTCACCTAACATGGCAGCATGATAGAGGAAGTATATAGGATAGCTCAGAAAGGAATGAGTCATGGCCGGCCTTCATATCCTCTTCAAATGAAGGTTCTGAGAGAAACAAACCATCTGCTGAGAAAAATCCATCTATTCAAAAACCATGTACTGATTGAAGTCTTGAATACTGAAAACATTGAAATCTTAAAGTTTGTTTATTTAGGTTCCTTTTATGCTTCCTTTTATTTTGAAACCCCTCAAGAATAGAGCATTAAACACTGAGCTGGAAGACCTAGATTTGTGTCCCAGCTTCTTTACTTACTAGCTCTGTGGGAAATCTTTTCTTTCCCTCTGATCCTCCCTGCTCTTACATGCAAAATGAGAGGTTAAACTAGCTCTGGCACTTTGTCACATTGTCACATTGTGAAAAGTTCTAATGGTGACTTCTGATATTTCCAAGGATTAAAATAAAAAAGGAAAAAGTGAAAAGCAAAAGTCATATATCTTCTCTCACAGGCTAAGTAGTTGGGAGGATTCTAATCCAGAGAAAGATGAAGTGATAGTCAAGCTTTACAACTTATTCAAATCTTCAAATGACTTGTGAAATCATGGATATGAGTATTATTTCTAACATTAAACTTACAAGCCATCCACATTTTTCATGTATAACTTTTGAATGTGATATCCTCTGCACTGGCCATGAGTCCATTCTGGTAGTCATTCTTATTTTTTCCTGACATTGCAAAAATAGCAATGGATCATTAAGTACAGATATTGTCTATGCTTCACTCTTTACCAAGTGACCTATCTGAAAAAAAGTTATTCATTTCCTTGATGACATCATTTCTCCTATATAATGTGTTATAATCTGCTCATGTCCATCATTTATAAGATTCCTCATTGCCTTATGGGTGATCCTTAAATTTAATTCTTTAGGGATTTTTAGTATTTCCTGGTTTATAGTCACACAATAACACCAGCAGAAAATTCATATTGTTAGATCTTTGTTTTGGGGCAATTTTGGAGTTATTAAAAGCATTATTCAAAAAAAAAGGAGGGATAAGAACTGTTCAATTTTCCAAAGGCAAGCATCTTTTTCTCTTCCTTCTGCTCATTTCTGTGCTCAACTCATTGTCCATTTTCATGTCTATGTAACATATGTAAACACACACACACGCAGATGGACAAGCTCTAACAACTTCCAATTGAAGGCACCTAGATATCACAGTGAAGAGAACAATGGGCTGGAATGAGAAAGACCTGAGTTCTGGTCTCAGACACTTAACTATCTGTGTGATCTTGGGTACATAATGTAACCTTCTGCTTCATTTTTCTTAATTGTAAATTGTAGATATAGATAGATAGATCCCATGGGATTTAATGGAGGATCAATTGAGATGATATTTATAAAACACATAGAATCACTTAATAGATTTTTGTTCCATTTTTCACACAATAGTGTAGATGATAAACTATATGCACTGGACTTTGGCAATCTGGATAGTTATGTTAAACTCCTGTTAATGAATCTCTTTTAGAAGACTCTACAGTGTTCTAGTACTTTCAGTTATCACAGTGTTGTTTACTTCCAGAAGCTTCTGACAGACCCTTAACATGTAGAATCCCTCTTTAATCCCAGCCTGCATTGGATTTCTTCTACAATAGTAGCAGACACCTTTATAGAACACAAATGAAATCCTAGAGTTTCCTGGTAGAAATATTATGGAATTACTTGGGGGCAGTAACCTTGAGACCCCATGCCTTCCAAGAAGATTATTTCTGGTAACAGGAAAGGCCAATCTTCTATTCTCTGGTGGTTAGGACTTTTCTTCACTTCATGTTTTGTACTACCAGAGGTAAGCAGAAGGGGTAGCAAGCTCCCATTAGCTCTTTAACCACATAGATAATCTGAAGTTTCAGTTAGTGGTAAGTTAGAAATGCTCATTTCTGATACCTTACTATGACTATTAATAAATCAAATAGCATTAGCTAAAAAGAATTCCATTTTCAGGTAATAATTTAATTTGTCATGTATTTCCATCCAGAGAATTTGTACTGACATTCTAATGCCAGTCACACATTGGAGTATATAGTTTCTAAAATACTTCTTCATACTGCAATTTGTGTAAGCCTGATCACATATAAGCCAATAATAATGCCATTTTTAAGCTTAGACATAAAAGGGAAAAAGTCAGAGAAAGCGCAGAAGTGTTATGAGAACAAATATTGGCATAAGGACTGAATTTGTACAATCAGAAAAATCCACCTGGCAAGAAAAATTTTGGTTTGTTCAAATGTACTCTCTATAATTGCTCCTGTAGGCATTCAGAGTTTGTGAGGGATCTTGATGTAGTCCTATTTTCCCTATACTTATTTTCTGACTCCTTCCATAAATAAACTTATCTGAGATACTGTGCAAAAATGTGTGAGACAAAGGGGGCAAAGTTGTTTCAGAATATAACAAATATATGCAAAATATTATTAACATTATTCAGAGATTTGGGCAGAAAGTATTGAACATCTCTACATAAAACTCCCTAAACTAAGAGAATTTTTCTGGACCCATCAGTGGCAAGAGCTAATCATATAGGCTTCATAACATAATTATTTTAAAGGAATAGGAATAGGGACTTGATTTCTGATTTAATTGTTATAGGGGATGCCCAGATGCTTTCCATATCTTGTTACCTAATTAAATCATGTTTAGTATTGGCTTGAAAATTTAAAAAAAAGCTGATGTTTATTTTTATTTTTTGGTCATAAGATATGCATATATAGATGCATACAGATATAAAGTTATATACACATACATAATATTCATGTGTGTCTATGATTTGTGTGTTTATGAAAAATATATGGGATAAGGAGAGGCAAAGACTGACTTGTATACCTGAGGTTTTAATTCCAATTCTGACACATATTTACTGTGTGACTCTAGGTAAAATTACTTAACTTCTCAGTATCCCAGGTAAATCTCTGAAGTTGGGGGAAGAGAGGGGAGGGAAAAAAGGGGATAGAGAAGAAAATTTAAAAACTGTGGTCCATAATAGATTTGTACTTTTGCGGGCAATCATCTATTTTATTATATTACATTATGGAAATACTTGTTCTACTCCATAAATTAAAGGTATATATATATATATATACACACATATATATATATATATATATATATATATATTATATATATATATATATATACGTGTGTGTGTGAATACAAGTCATGGAGCAGGTGTCAATCATCATTATTAGAGTAAGATTATACAGATAGAAAGACAGATATATGATAGATAAGACATATCTATATTATAGATACATATAAATATGAAAGATATCATGATGAATTGGGTAGAAACTTGGCATTGGGAGGAATTAGTTTCACTTTTTTCCTCTGACTTGTATTTTAATGTGTAAAATACAATTTGTGGGATTATAAAGGAAACTATCCTGAAGCATAATTATCTTTGATAACTGTACTTCAGCATAGTTTCCTTTATAATATAATAAATAAAGTTATCTATATATCTATTTAATATATTATATATAATATTACATATATAAACTTATTTATATATTTACATTTATTAAAATTTATATAAATTTTATATATGCAATTTTTAGCAATTTTTTTTTAGTTATGAGGCTTCAAATTAAAAATCCCTGTGTAACAAGTAAAGTTTCTGTGGAGAAATATATACATTAGAGTTCCAATGATGGAACTAATGAGGAAACTAAAAAACTGTAACCTCACAAATATTTTAATTTTCCAAATATATACTTCTTCCTTCTTCTCTCATGTTAATTTTCTTCTACCCTGACCTCCATAATACTTTAATAAAAATTTCCCAACAGTATGGGAAAAAATTCATGTTATGCTTCTCAAGTTCATTCACAAAACAAAATTGTTAAGAAACTAATTCACAAGGTATTATATTAGTTACTATAGGAAATACAAAAAAAAAATTCTGGTCCTCAAGGATCTTATAACAACTAGAGTACCTCAGAAACCTAAACATATTTTATACTCACTATGCCAATTGACTACTTGGATTCTAACCTTAAAGTTTCAGGCTCATGTGAGCACAATATTCTCATATGAGTATATAATTTCTAGAGACTTTTCACTGATCTATGCAGTAAATTTACAAACTTTACATATACACATTCCCCTCTATCTAAAACTGATTCAATACATATGGCATTACCATTCAATTACTTTCCAGTCTCTTAAGTGCATAAAAGAAAAGTTTACTTTATGCACTGATTTATTTTCCTTTCATCAAATATGGGATTTATCTCCTGTCCAGGTATATCATGTCTGCTAAGTGACATACTTTTTCCTTGTTCACCTATTCTTTTAAGAAGTTAAAACAAGATTTAATAATCAATTTTATCCTTTATACATTCCTAAAATATGGTGTTTTATTTAATTAAGCAATCTTTTTAAGCATTCAAAATGACAATATTTCCATTCTCCCATTTAAAAGTTTTAATACTTCTGATAGAATGCTAGACTTGGTCTCAGGAATACTTAGGTGCAAATCTGACCTCAGACACCAGCTGGACATGCCAATTAAGCTTTATAGGCCTCAGTTTATTCATTTGTCAAATAAGAGAGTTGAACTCAATGGCTTCTAAGGTCGAACCTTGCTCTAAAATTACTACCATATTATCTTTAATTATACCTGGAGACTATGTTAACTTTTTCTAAGTTCATTCATGATTCATACTATAGAATTTTTGAAATATATTTACTATTTTATTCAGTCATTTCAGTCATGTATGACTCTTGATGACCCTATTTGAGGTTTTTTGTTTTACTATATTTTTGGCAAAGAAACTGGAATAGTTTGAGATTTTCTTCTCCAGTCCAATTTATAAATGAGGAACTGAGATAAATAAGTATTTGAATTGCCCAGATGGTAAGTGTCTGAAGCCAGATTTGAACTCAGGAAAAGGAGTCTTCCTGACTGCGGGTCTGGCACTTTATCCTCTGTACCATTTAGCAAATATATATATATATATGTGTATGTATATGTATGTATATACATATATATATATATATATATATACTGAGTGCCAGGCACTGTGCTTAGTGCCTTGCAAATATTATCTCATTTGATCTGCACAACAACTTTGCTATTATTATAACCATTTGTTTTGTTTTTTAGCAACTTGCTCAAAATCATACAACTAGTAATTATCTGAAGCCAGATTTGAACTCAGATTTTTCAAACTACAGACCTGGTTCTCTAGCCATTCTCACCTTTACCTGAAAGAAGACTTAGGCAGCCTGTCAGAATGGCAAGTGAATTGGATTTGGAATCAGCAGAGCTATGTTTAAATTCCAGTCAACCACTTCCTACCTGTGTGTATTTAATCTATCAATTTACTAGCATTTCTTAGGTGTTTACTATGAATTCCAGAGATTCTGCTAAGTGCTGAGGATATGATAAAAAAAGCAAAAAATAATAAAAACTAAAAAGAAAAATAAAAGAATAACCAGTTTCTCTCTCCTTTAAGAGCTTATATTCTAATGGGGGAGTTGACATGTACATATGTAAATACATGTGAGATAATACAATGTAGGGGCAGCTAGATGGCACAGTGAATAGAGTACCAACTTTGAAATCAGGAAGACCTGAGTTCAAATATGACCTCAGACACTTAATACTTACTAGCTTTTGTAACCTTGGACAAATCACTGAACTCCAATTGCCTTACCAAAATAATAATAATACAATGTAGAAGAGACGGCTACAATGATGTTGAGGGGGTGGCTTTTGCATAAGATTATGTACGAGTCTCCAGTCATTTAAACTTTCTGGATCTCAATTTCTTCTTCTATAAGATAAGGAAACTGGACTAAATGATATTAAGGCTTCTTTAGGCTCTAAATCTATCCTACATGCTACATGAGAAATGGCTGAAGTAAGTGGTGTTGCTTAGTCTGAGAGAGTATTCATGGAAAGGGGACATCATTATTGTCTTTAAATACCTGAAAGACTTTTATGTGTTATAGGGATGAGTTTTTATGCTTCAGTTTAGGTATCAGAACTAAGAAAAATGGATAGAATTTACAATGAGGTAAATTTTGAATTAATGCAAGAAAGAATTCCCTAAATTTAAAAACAGACCAAACAATGTAAAGAGAAACTTTATGAGGTAATGAGTTGCCCATCATTGGAGGTCCACAAGGAAGAAAGAATTTATGCTTCAGGAGATGGTTGAATTAGATGACCTCTGGTCCTCTCCCAACTTTGAGATCCTGTGATTCTACTCCAGGAATCAGTGAGGCCCCAAAGAGAGTGCTTAGGAATTGTTCCCAAAGGTCTTGTTTGATGAATTTCAGGATGTGATGGTTCATCCATATTGCCAGGTTTTCTGACTTCCAGCCCAGCACTTTATCCAACACAGGGATCTCACTCAGAGGATGCCTCTCCCAATAAGATTGACCAGCTGCTCTCATTCCTCCAACAATGAAACTAGCAGAAGCACATCTGTTTTCATGCTTCCCTGTTGACAGTTCACCAAAAAATGTGCATCAAATATTCTTTATACAAATAGACAGGGAAAAAAATGTTTGATCTGAAAAGCAGAGGGAGTTATAATGTGTTTTGGTTTAAAGTTTGTGCATGAGATCCAATTTTGGCATTTGACTTCATGCCTAACACACAGAAAAATAAATCCTAATAACATTTTCAGTACTGTCCCAAAATGCTTACTTATAAGGCTTACTAGAATGTCACTGTGGTATGTTGAACCTCTTCCCTAGAATGCAGTGACAATTTTGTATTTTAAAAACATGCTCTGAGGTCATTATTTTGCAGAATAAATTATGTAATATATCTTAGGTCTCAATACAGTGGAGTGGATAGGGCTTCAAAATATATTCTTGTGTAATTCATATATGATATAATATAAAAGGCCATAGAGACAGAAAATAACTATGTGCTTCATATTTATTATTACTTGGCACATATGTACTTGGGATCTCTTTAGATTGTTCCAAAAAGCACAGCTGGAAAAGAAATATGTTAGCATCTGTCTCGTACTCCTCAACAAGGACCTTTTGTCTGAAAACTTTTCTGCTTAAAAGATGAATATTTGTATGGTTGGTGATTGTAAAGTGTGCACTCTGATATTGTTATTCATTGAAAAGAAAGATACAGAGAATAAAATAGAGAGGTAAAGAGAGAGGCAAAGAAAAAGAAACAGAGACACAAAGAAACTGAGAGAATCCAGACAAAATTAACTGTAAATTTATTTTTTTTACAAATCACTTTACTTCAAAAAAAAAAAAAAAGAAATAAAACATGAGAAAGTGCATAACTCTCAAAGAAATCAATTTTCCTGACCTTGTTAATTTCCTGATGTCTAGTGAGTTCAGTGGATCCAATGATCATGATCAATGATGATTTCCTTTAGTAAAAACAAAAAGCTACCAAAAACTACATGGCTTGCTTCCTTGAGTTGTTTGAACCACATCAAACAAATACTTTCAAGATAAATGAGCATATATTATTTGAGAGTAATAATTACACAAAGACCATTATAACATTTTGAACAATTGGAGCCAAAGTCTTTACTGAATACTCTTTTAATTTTCATTATTTGTGCCATTGGCACTTGGGCTAGATACCAATTTCATTTTTTAGAAGGATGTAGTATTTCATTGTAGTAGCTAATTTGCCTAGTGATTCACTAAGATATAAAAGTGTTACTGTTCATTATTTCAAATGGTAAAAATCAACTTAGTAAAGTAAAAAAAAAAATATTCCATGTTTTTCTCACAAGTTTATACTAGAGGAAGAATTTTAACTTAGAATGAAAGATTGTTGAAAAGAGGCAAAGATGTCTCCAGAATTACTTAACTCATCCTTGGAATAATTTTTTTTCTCAACTGTGAATCCTCTGCACATTCTACAGCTCTCTAGCGCTACAGTCTCTAGCGACTCCAAAATTATGAGCAACAGTGCAATATTTATAAATTTCTGAATGATTTTTTTTTTCCAATTCATTGCCTGAATGATCTGAAAGTAAGAAATTTCCTACCACGCATTCAAAAAAGAAGATTACAGAACTATTTGGAAGGGTTCCTAAATATGAGTTGTGCAAAGATAAACCTAGAAAATAAAAAGAAGCGTATGAATTATAGTTCCTCTTCTGCTCTTACCTGCTTTGTCTATGAAGATATGCAAAATAAATCTTTATTATTTACTTCTGGTATCATTACTTTACCATCTCTTGGATATATTAAGGCAAAGAAAAAAAAAACTACTGTTGGCACAAGTAAAAGTCAAAAATACTGAAGTTTACTTCTTGAGTTAAGGGTTTTATTGACTTGGAAAGTACCACCAGTGTTGTCAAACATGCAGTCAGTGTTTTTGTTGAACAGAATACATTACACAATTTCTTTCTTAAAGGAGATTAAGTATACACTAACTCATAATAGCAAATATAAAAATGACTAATGATTCCATAGGACTTTGACATATGTAACTCTACAAATAGTATCTCATTTTATGCTCACAAAGAACTACAGTAGATAGATACTTTTATTATCTACAATTTATAGATGAGGAAACTAAGGCAGACAGGCTAAGTGACTTGTGCAATGTCAGATAGCTAAGAAATATCTGAGGCTAGATTTGAATTCTGATCATCCTCATTCCAGGTCAATCATTTAATCTGTTGTATCACTTTGCTATTTGTGTAAGCATTTGGTTTCAAAGTAAGCATGATAAGATTTAGCTTTTCCTAGTAAAGGAAAGATTAGAAATTTGATGATTAGAGACTAGAACAAATGTTCTTTTCCATTTTACTGAATTTTACAGTCTTATTCTACCTTACCATGTCAGTTTCAATCCTCCTTTGTATTTTAATATACTTTTAATTATAAGTTTAAAAAAAGAGTCCAGCTCATAAACCTAGATTCTAGACCCAGGTTTGCCACTAACTAGCTATATGGTATGGAACAAAGCATAAATATATTCTGTCTTGGTTTCCCCATTACTAAAATGAGGATAATATTTATCATTTGATCATAGGTTGAAACCTAGGAAGGAACTAAGAAGTCATCTAATTTAGCAACCTCATTTTAGAGATGAAGAAATTGGGATTTTAAAGGTCAAATGATTTGTCCATGACCACACAGAAAATGAGTAATCAAATCTCTATTTGAACCAGATTCAAGCTGCCTTTCAATTGATAGATAAAATGTATGGACATTTCTTAGAAGAGTTTTTGAATGCTATATATGGTGTTATTTAATTCAATTCAACAAACATCTATGAAAGAATTATGTACTATATATAAATCTGGACTTGATATTGGGGATATAGATAAAAGCAAAATAATCTTTGCCCTCTTGTAACTTACATTCTATTGGCTACTGTATCATGAACACAAATGAATGAACGCTAAGTAATTTAAGAAAGAGAGCCTAAAAACTAGGTGTATCTGGCAAAGTTTTATGGAGGAAACCATATGTATCTGAACTTGTAATCTAGTTTGCCTGGATCATAAAATACATGGAAAGGAACCATGTAAAGTAAAACTGGAAAAGGCCTTAAATACCAGGATATTTATCTCTTCCTTTGACCTAGAGGCAACAGGGAGATGTTGAAGTTTTTTGACTGGAAGAGCAGAGTGATCAGACCTGGGAAAGATGATTTTAGAATGTATGGATTATGGACTAGAGAAGTGAGTGGCTAGGAATTGAGAGTTAGGTTAGCAGATTTTTGCAATAGTGCAGATGAGACATGATAAAACATACTTGCTACACCAATGACTTATTTGTTTAACTTTGAGCCCAATTTTGAAATAAATCATATACTTTTAATATTGAGGCGAGTTTCTGTACCACTCCCTATTCTGTAACCAGGCACGTAATTGGGCCTAAGTTCACTTCTGAGGAGCCTGAACTTTAATGAGAAAGGAAACTCAAATTCATTTTCTCACACTCTTTGGCTCATTCAACTACTACCTTTGTGCCCCAAGGTTGATTTGTAGTTATAGTTTGGGTTATGGCTTAGGTCCAGTATTTCCCAACAGAAGTATAAAAAATATGAATATGAATCAAACTTATTCACAAGGGACTATTAGATTAAAAAAAACTAAAATGGATAAACCAACTAATTATCATTTACTTATTAAGCACCTATGTGACAAGCACTATGCTAGGCATTGGGGACACACATACACACACACACATACAAACTTACACACACACACACACACACACAAATACACACACACACACACACACACACACACACACACACACTGGAACAATCTCTGTTCTTTAATTATTTAATTTCTAACTAATGCTTCAGTCTGTTAGAGAATGATCTTTAAACTTTATTGGAACACAGAGTAGTTTGGACAATTGCTGATGAGACATTTTATTTGTTACATTATATTTACACTGTCCAAACAGCTCTTAGTTAAACAGCCAGACTTTAGTCAATTTTTTGCTGTTAATTTTAAGAAGACTAGAATAAATATTGGAGATTCATCCCCTGACACCATTCTTCTCTATCTACCCCAATGAGACTCTCAAAACCTCTCAAGTTCACAGAGTAGAATCCAAATCTGGACATGTACACTATGGCGATCTGCATTCATCCAAAATTAGGAAATCACCCAAAAATATTGAAGATAGTCATGGATTCTGGATCAAATACATTCTTCCTGTACTAGTATCAAGGTGGTAACAGTCATCATGATGCTGTGGTGGAGTACAATCATCCCTTCCTTCTTCACCCTTAAGTGTAATAGACATGACAATTGGAAATGAGAAATAAAACAACCCAGCTAGTAAGTTTACCTTTTTAAAATTAAAACATTACCCCTTTCCCATTCTCTACCTCTTTCTATTATGTCACAAGATAAGAGAAGACATGATTTGTCTAGTCAGACCTAAATTCCAATTCTACATCCTTTCAACCCTGGGTCACCCCAAAGTCAGAAACAAATCTCAAAGTTCACACATAATGAACTAGAAAAAGAAGCAGTGTATGAATTTTAATTATACTTTAATTTTATTTTGTTGTTACAATAATCTTACAAGTTTATAAAATTATGTTTTCCAAATTCTTCAAATAACTTCTAAGAAGTTAGAGAATAGTCAGCTAGTAGAGCCCTGCTTGCATTCACTGGGAAATCTCTCTTTTTGGAAGGTTATATTGATCATTCATATCCTAGCTTTTCTGTCCATGACATAAAGATAATCATGATTGGGGGTGGAGCCAAGATGGCAGAGAGAAAACATGCTTCTTTCTGAGCTCTCCTACTACCCTCACACTAATTACAAAATTCATTCTCTGAAATAGTGCTTGACTGGTAGAATCCATAACTATTAGGAGTGCAGCAAATTACCAGCAGAAGATAATTTTGAAGATCACTAGAAAAGATCTGTTTTAATCAGGTGCAGGCACGGGAGGAGAATAGGTGCAAGTGGGAGGCAGAGCACAGAGACCAGGGAAAGTAGAGTAATAATTAGGAGTTACTATGCCCAACTTTATGTCAATAAATTTGATAACCTAAGTGAAATGGATGAATACCCACAAAAATATAGGTTGCCCAGATTAACAGAGGAGGAAGTAAATTGCTTAAATAGACCTATTTCAGAAAAAGAAATAGAACAAGCTGTTAATCAGCTCCCTAAGAAAAAATTCCCAGGATCAGATGAATTTACATGTGAATTCTACCAAACATTTAAAAAACAATTAACTCCAATACTATATAAACTATTTGAAAAAATAGGGAATGAAGGACTCCTACCAAATTCCTTTTATGACACAGACATGTGATACTAATACCTAAACCAGGCAGAAGGAAAACAGAGAAAGAAAATAATACACCAATCTCCCTAATGAATATTGATGCAAAAATCTTAAATAAAATATTAGCAAAGAGATTACATAAAATCATCCCCAGGGTAATATACCATGACCAAGAAGGATTTATGCCAGGAATGCAGAGCTGGTTCAATATTAGGAAAACTATTAGCATAATTGGCTATATAAATAATGTTAAAATTAACAAAAAATCATATGATCATCTCAATAGAAGCAGAAAAAAGCATTTGATAAAATCCAAAACGCATTTCCTATTAAAAAACACTAGAGAGTATAAGAATAAATGGACTTTTCCTTAAAAAGCTAATAGTATCTTTTTTAAACCATCAGTAAGCATCATATGCAATGGGGATAAACTGGAACCATTCCCAATAAGATCAGGAGTGAAACAAGATTGCCCACTATCACCATTATTATTCAATATTGTATTGGAAATGCTAGTTTGGGCAATAAGAGATGAAAAACAGATTAAAGGAATTAGAGTAGGTAATGAGGAAACCAAATTATCATTCTCTGCAAATGATACATAGCAAATCCCAGAGAATCTGCTAAAACGCTATTAGAAATAATCCACAACTTTAGCACAGTTGTAGGATACAAAATAAACCCACATAAATCAGCATCATTTTTATATATCACTAACAAAATCCAACAGCAAGAGGTACAAAGAGAAAAGCCATTTAAAATAATTTGATAGTATAAAATATTTGGGAATCTATCTGCCAAGGGAAAGTCAGGAACTATATGAGCAAAACTATAAAACATTTTCCACACAAATAAAGACAAATCTAACAAATGGAAAATTATTAAGTGCTCCTGGATAGGTCGGGCAACTATAACAAAGATGACAATACTACTCAAACTAATCTATTTATTTAGTGCTATACCAATCAAACTCCCAAGAAATTATTTTACTGACCTAGAAAAAATAATAACAAAATTCATCTGGAAGAACAAAATGTCAAGAATTTCAAGGGAACTAGTGAAAAAAAACTTAAATGAAGGTGGCCCAGCTGTACCAGATCTAAAACTATATTATAAAGCAACAGCCTTCAAAACCATTTGGTACTGGCTAAGAAATAGACTAGTTGATCAGTGGAATAGATTAGGTTCACAGGACAAAATAGTCAATAACTATAGCAATCTAGTTTTGACAAACCCAAAGACCCCAGCTTTTGAAATAAGAACTCACTATTTGACAAAAACTGCTGAGAAAATGGCAAACTAATATGGCAGAAACTAGGCATTGACCCACACTTAACACTGTATACTAAGATAAGGTCAAAATAAGTTTATTATCTAGACATAAAGAATGAGATCATAAATAAGTTAGAGAGCATAGGATAGTTTTCCTCTCAGACCTGTGGAGGAGGAAGGATTTTGTGACCAAAGAAGAACTAGATATCATTATTGATCACAAAATAAAAGGTTTGATGATATCAAGTTAAAAAAGTTTTTGTACAAACAAAGCTAACACAGACAAGATTAGAAAGGAAGCAATAAACTGGGAAAACACTTTTACATTCAAAGGTTTGGATAAAGGCCTCATTTCCAAAGTATAGAGAATTAACTCTAATTTATAAGAAATCAAGCCATTCTCCAATTGATAAATGTTCACATCAAAGAATATGAACAATTTTCAGATGAAGAAATTGAAACTATTTTTAGTCATATGACAAGGTGCTCCAAATCGTTATCAGAGAAATGCAAGCTAAGACAACTCCGAGATTCCACTACACACCTCTCAGATTGGGTAAGATGACAGAAAAAGATAATGACTAATGTTGGAGGGATATGGAAAAACTGGCACATACTGATACATTGTTGGTGGAATTGTGAATGAATCCAACTATTCTGGAGAGCAATTTGGAACTATGCTCAAAAAGTTATCAAATTGTGCATACTCTTTGATCCAGCAGTGTTACTACTAGGCATACATTCTAAAGAGATCTTAAAGAAGTGAAAGGGATCCACATGTGCAAAAACATTTGTTGTAGCCCTTTTTGTAGTGGCTAGAAATTGGGAATGGAATGGATGTCCATCAATTGGAGAATGGCTGAATAAATTTTGTTATATGAATGATATGAAATATTATTGTTCTGTAAGAAATGACCAGCTGGATGATTTCAGAGAAGCTTGGAGAGACTTACATGAATTGCTGCTAAGTGAAATGAGCAAAACCAGAACATTATCATGCAAGGCAACAACAAGATTATATGATGATCAACTCTGTTACACACACAGAGAGAACTATGGGAAACGAGTGTGGAAAACAACATAGCATTTCCACTCTTTCTGTTACTGTTTGCTTGTATTTTTGTTTTCCTTCTTAGGTTTTTTCTTTCTTTCTAGATCTTATTTTTCTTGTGCAGCAAGATAACTGTATAAATATGTATACGTATATTGGAATTAACATATATTTCAACATATTTAATATGTATCAGACTACTTGCCATCTACGGGAGGGGGTGGAGAGAAGGAGGGGAACAGTTGAAACACAAAGTTTTGGAAACACAAACACAATGTTGAAAAATTACCCTACAGATGTTTTGCAAATAAAAAGCTATAATAAAAAAAGATAATCATGATCCTTTTTGCAGCATGCTTAGGAGTAATAATATTGTGAATCCCTACAGCTGAAGAGAGCTAGGCATAAATGAAACACTTGAATTGTGGATAAATTATAAAGTAAATATTTTTTGTTCAGGAATTGCTTTCTATTATTTATTTGTAAAGTCACATGAGAAATGTTCCTTGCTGAAAATGAATTAGCTAGATTTTGAAATTCATTTGGGGCAGCTGAACTTTTATATTTTATCATGCATGAGCAAAAGTGACTTCAACATTACAATTACAGAAACCATAGATGTGTCTTCTACAATGTCTCATTACATATGCATAATTCATATGTATTATACAACATTTAATCTGTTGAAGATAGATACTATTATTATATTACACATAATCATTATATTGACACTGATTTAGAAACAAGTCATCCAGAAACCACAAATATCCAGAGTAGATCAGAAAATGCAAAAGAGATCAAAGTTTTCTGAGCAATCAATACAATAGCAGCAACCACAAGAGATGTTCCAAACTCCAAGTACTAAATGTTATATTCTTTACTTGTATAGGAGATTTCATTTAAAACCTATTACTTCTAGTTGAGACTCTTGTTTGCTTATTCATTTTCTCAGTCAATAGAATATTAAAAGAAAATGTAGGATGTATGCTATTGGAGAAAGGCATTGGACAACATTTTCAGCTATTTTCAAATCACTCACCTCCATTCTGATCAATATAGTCAATGGCCTAATTTCTCTCCTATCATACCTTGAACTCTGGCCCTCTAACCACTCTGGGTTCTGAAATAATACTTTACAATTCACCTTGTCCAAAACTCAAAACCCACATCACTTCCCAGTTATTTTCAAATCATGTGGCCATATACAGAATCTCCTTCCTTTTAAAAGTTTCCCTTAATATAGGTTCCTTTTATATATCATTTTCCTTGGAAAAGAAACTCCCTGAAAATAGGACTGTGTTGATCTCTTGTATTTATATTCTCAGAAGTTAGCTCTGCATCTGGCATGTAGCCTTTAAAACATGCTTTATTCATTCATTCAAGAAATAATATTAATATGCTAACATTCAGCAAAGTCACAGAAAAATATAAAGTGCAAAAAAAAGTACACAAAAAATGCCAATGTGGAATAATTTTGTATAAAAGAAAGCAACCTAAGTTAGTTCAGTACCCCACAAGTATATAACAATGCTGCATGGAGACATCTAGGTGGTACATAGGCATACAATCAGGAAGATTTAAATTCAAATCAAGCCTCTTTATTCTTGCTATCATATAAATCACAAACTCTGACAGCCTTAGTTTCTTCAATTATAAATTGGGATGATAATACTATCTCCCTCCCAGGATAATTATATGGATCAAATGAGACAATATCTGTAAAGCAGGATAGCATAGTACCTGACACATACTGGGCACCTAAAAATGGTTTCCCTTTCTTTTCTTCCTTCTACATGTTGTAATTATTGATGTGATGTTTTCCATTGATTCTCAACACAACTTTATGGCAGATTAATTAAATCAATAGTATCAAAACACTTAAAAGAAGTAGTGATCACTAGAAATTAGAGTGGGTTTATTAAGAATAAATCAAGCTAACCTATTCATATTTCATTTTATGGAAATTATTACTAAAATGGTAGATAATGTAAATGCTACAGCAATGCTTTTGTTTGAATATCAGTAATGAAATTGGCAATATCTCAGTTATTTGGGGAGCATTAAAGTAGAAAATGTGGACTATAGCATGGATTATATAGTTCAATTAATTTATAACTGGTTGAAAAATTTTATTAGAAAAGTTGATTGACATCAATTTAGGAGATGTCAACTTAATTATGCACTACAGTGGAAAGAGTGGAGGGCCTGGAATCAGGAAGACCTGAATTCATATATGGCCTGAGACACTTTCTAGCTTGTGGCCTTAGAAAAATACTTAACCCCGTTTGCCTCAGTTTTCTTATCTATAAAATGAGCTGGAGAACCACTCCAGTATCTTTGCCAAGAAAATGCCAAAAGGGATCATAAAGAGACAGATACAACTGAAAACAACTAAATAGCAGCAACAACCTAGAAGGTATCTAGTGGTATGCCTCAAGGTTCTGTCCTGAAATGGTTTAACTCAACATTTTTCTTACATAGTGACTTAGATGACATGCTTGTCAATTTTTTCAGGTTATAAAGAAGCCGCAGGAATAGCAAAATGTATTTATTGTTTCTTAAGGAACAGTAATATTCCATCACATTCCTAAATTATAATTAATTGAGCCATTCCCCAACTGAGGAGCATCTACTCAGTTAGTTTCCAGTTCCTTGTCACTACAAAAAGGGCTGCTAAAAACATTATTGCACACGTGGGTTCTTTTCCTTTTTTTTTTTTTTTTTTTTTTTTTTGTTATCTCTTTGGGTTACAGACCCAATAGAGACACTGCAGGATCAAAGGGTATGCACAGTTTGATAGGCTTTTGGGCATAGTTCCAAATTGCTTCCGAGAATGGTTGGATCAATTCACAACTCTACTAACAATGTATTCAGTGTCCCAGTTTTTCCACATCCCCTCCAACATTATCTACTCAAAAGACTAGAAATGGTTTTAATTTTTTCACCTGAAAATTATCTGTTTCTATTCTTTGACCATTTATCAATTGGAGAATGTCTTAAATTTTTATAAATTTGATACTACCCACTTCTAGAATCAACAACACAATCTTTTACAAGTTATTTTGATTGTTTTTTCTCTAGCTGTCTGTATGTATCTGTTTCAATGTCTCTGTCTCTCTGATGATGCGTGACAAATGTGAAAATATATTTAGAAGAAATGCACATATTTAATCTATATTGAATTGCTTGTTGTCTAAGAGAGAGTGAGGAGGAGGAAGGGAGAAAAATTTGGAACACAAATTTTTGCAAGGGTTAATGTTGAAAATTATCTTTGCATGTATTTTGAAAAATAAAAAGCCATTATTAAAAAAATAAAAAAGAAATAGGTAGTATGCAAACATATTGACAATCTCCTTTCAAGTTCAACTGGAAATATTAAGAAATAATATTTCTCTGGCCCCATCCTTTGAATTGACTGGCACCACAACTTACCTAATGGCAATGTTCTCTTCTTTATTCAAGAATTAAGATATTGATCTCAGGAAGAAAACATTTTCAATATTTTAAGGGAATGGTCAAAGTATGAATTCAGTAGGTTCAGTAAACAAGTAGTAATTAATTTTCTGTAATATTAGCTTCAAGCTGTATTTTTAAAAAAAATCCATTATAAACTTTTTCTTGTTTGAGATTTCAATAAATATTACATGAAATTGTCTTTGGCAGAGAAATGTCTAAAGGATGGATGGCCAACTTGGACACTTTCCTAAGCTAAAACGTGGTTGAATATCGAATAATTCAGGCAGGTGTGTCTAAAACAGAGCATTTGTATTAATGTGTTTTTCTTCTACAGTATAAACTAAGAATGATAGTAAAACAGAAAAAAATGAGGCATTACAAGAAAAAATAGAAGAGAATGTACATGACACCTTGTCAAACATGGGATCAGTTTTTTTGAGATAATTTTTCAGAGCCTACCTCAAGCATTTTCTCCTGAACCAAGTCTATCTTAATTCCATCTAGTTACTAATGCCCTCAATTATGTAATTTACTTTATATTTAATTTATATTAAGTTACTTTATATTTATTTTGTATATATTTTATTTTGCATTAGATTGTGTCCCTACTGAAGAAGTTAAACTTCTTGTTTCAGTTATTGGCACATATTAGGCACTTACTAAGCACTTTTTGAATTAACGAGTAAATTAATGAACATCAAATATCGAACAAAGAGATGAAGAATGTGTACCTCCTAAAATTTGAATTAAATGGACAATATAAAAGCTTGTTTGTCAATATATAAGTCTTAGACAGACTGTACAAATAGAAATGAGCTTGATGCAGATTTGAATAGAAGATGAAGGGACTACATTTCCTTCAGGAAACTATATATTTTGTTTCAAGAATTAAAGCTTCTCTTTTAAACAAAGTTTCTCTTTTGGGGGGAATTAATAACGATATTAATGTGATAATGTCCTGTGACTACAGGTCTTAGAACATTACATTTTCAAAGAAATGAAACTGGGGATCAATGAAAATATATGTGGTCATGAAAAATAGTGGTCATAAGCAGGCTGCAACATATAACAAATGAATAATTCACAGAAATATTATCAGCGATGCCATTCAGTGAAAGGTATGGTCAGAAAAGAAAAAGAAAAAAAAAACAGAAGTTAGGCCTGTCAAAATAGTGAAAGTGATGGATAAGTACTACACAGCTTGCATCTTCCATGGTTATTTCCTCAGTGTCAATACTTCTAGGACCAGAGGCTCACGGTCCATGCATAGATATTTTTGGAGGAGTTCTACGAACTTGGGGCAAATCTACATATTTTCACTAATCTCCAGCTACAATTATTTACCAGACTGTCAAAGGAATCCATTCCACAAATACAAAAAAGGCCAAGAATCCCTAACCTGGAAATATGTTTCATAATCTGGGAGCCTATAAATTAATTGCCAAGCAATATTTTAATTTATGAATCTAAAAATATTATTCTAAGAAAGAATGGGGTTAAATGGATTGAAAAGGGAAAGTGTGCAACAAAAATTGCATAAGAATTTCTAATAGAGGAAGACCAAGAAATATAATTATTGTATCTGACACCTGGAACAGGGTCATTAAAAAAAAAAAGTATGGACTAAAGAGAGGAAACATTGCTGACATAAAGGACAGCCAGTAAAAATACTTAAGAGTTATAAAAAGGTCTCTCATATAAGGAACAGCAAGGATGACAGTGATATTGGATCACTGAAGATGTGATCAATGCACTGAACTGTGTAAAGTGTAAGAAGACACCTCACCTTATCCAAAACTCAAACCCCACATCACTTCCCAGTTATTTACCATAGTAAATAGTATTTTCAGCAATAATATTGAAATGAAACAAATAAAAAATGGCCAGAAAAAAAATTCAGAAAATTTTGATTGAATTATATATGTGTGCATATATGTGGGTATAATAATAATAATGAAATAAATATAGTACAAAAAGAAAAAAGTAATAGATTAGTCCTTTTAATAAATTAATTTTTGATTAAGGAGAAAAATTTATACCTACATATTGATCTGTCATGAAATGAATAATTACCTTACAGTTTTTGTTTTCCAGCTTTAATTTCTGCAAATTTGTCAATTTCATAGTCAAAACTGAGTTTCTTATATTTGATGTTCAATAAACAGGATAGTAAATTCTGTTGAAATATTTGCCTTCATACTTGAACAAAGCACACCTTATTAATTTTAATTTTGAAAAGTTTCTTTCATGTGCAGCAGTGGAAAAGTAAATAGCTAAAGAAAGTATCAAACATAAAGATAACTTTGGCAGATATTTACAAAAATTCAATTTCACAAGAGAATTTTAACAAAATTAAAACTTCTTCCAAAGGTACAATTTGAGAAACTACTATTTCACTGATGTAAAGCTTTATTTTTTTGATTTCTTTAGTAAATGAATTTCATTTACTAATTAATTTAGTTAATTAATAATTTAAAGATGATAAAGTTCAAGCTAAAATATATCCAGATTTAATGAAATATTTTATTTTGGAACCAAAGTTTGCACTTATCAAAAAACAATATTACACTTGTACTTGGTTTCACCATTTTAAATTTAAATACTAATAAAGTCTCCAAGAAGGCCATAAAATGATAGAATTAAAGTAATTTAAGATTAGTTTCATAGTCTTTACAATCAGTTCAGTCCAAGTTCACTGTCTTTATAATTTTATTTTTAAAATTTCAAACTTAAAGATTAAATGAAGGAATATATAGCACCCTAGGGGATGTAGTCAGGAATTAAGCCTAAGCATGCTTGATGATTATGAATTTACTCTTGGAATACATGTAATTTAGCCCGGTGCATCAGGGTTATTGGTAGAATTTCTTTGAATTAATTTCAATGTAGAATACACTATTGTTTTTAAATTCTCTATAAACAACCCATCTCTGGTATTGTTATAGCATTGTTGTTTGCATAGGACAGATTGCTCTCCATCCCTGTTTCCTCCAACCCCTCAGAAAAGCCACCATCATACTGATGGAACCCTTAGGGCAAATTTTCAGGAAGATAGAAATGATTATTACATAAACTAGAAGCAGGAATGTGTTACTATATGCATCAATAGAGAAAATAACCACACCAAGAATATCATTATACCTATGGAAGTATCTGAGCATTAAAAGAGAAAAGAACAGTTGTTACACTGTCTCTAATATTAAGTAACTACATATTGTAGACCAATAAGACAAAACATCTTCCACAATGTCTTTATCAAATATTTCATTGTAATATGAAAGCGATTCTCAATTCTTATGGGCTAAGCCCACAGAGTAGTAAACCTACTAATTACTATCATCCTGGAAAAGCTTCCAGTAAATGGCCTAGCTAAGTTTTGGGGTACCTACATAATGAATTATTTGATCAAGCAATGACTGTTAATCCATTCTAATCTCTTGTTGGTATACAATAGCAATAGCAGGAAAAGGATAGGGGTTGGGGGCAGGAGGCACCAGATGCTAAGAACCACATAATTTTTAAGACAATCTTGTTTGAATTATGGAACTACCAGAGGAAAATCATATCAATCTTAACATACTCATTATAAACAAAATAAGGAGAAGGGAACTGTAACTTTGGGTAAAGTTCCTTAGTATAAGGAAATAGGCAAATGGATGAAAAGGGTTAAGCTATCATAGAACTTGAACTATCTATTGCTTTGAATTAGTATCAGGGGCTAAAGATTTTTCCAACCTTTATCAATATTCATTCATATCATTTTTCTAAAGAAAAATCATACTTTTTATATATGTATTTTCTTAACTTTTTCTCTGATCTTTTGTTTATAAGATTGATAATTTTTAAGCTCCAACGCTTCTTTGTGTATCAATGACAAGACTAACGATCACATTAGTATTAAGTCTGCCAATATATGTAGAATAGAGTAGCTAATGAATAGTTTCATTTCTATTTAAATTCACATAATAAGACAGAAATTTTAGAATTGGAAGGGAATTTTCAAGTGATTTAGTCCAATAGAACCCCACTGTTGGTTAGTGGTCCTACCACGATCTCTCTCCACTCCATTTGACCCTCCACTTAGCTGCCAGTAATCTTCCTGAAGCACAGTTATGAACTTTTCACACAATAAACTGCACCACATCTCTAACACCTGCAGAATAAAAAAGAAAATTCACTATATTTCAAAGACCTTTATAACCAACTGCTTCCCCCACAACCTTTCTAGCCTTCTTACACCTTACACAGTTCAGTGCATTGATCATATCTTCAGTGATCCAATATCACTGTCATCCTTGCTGTTCCTTATACGAGAGACCTTTTTATAACACTTAAGTATTTTTACTGGCTGTCCTTTATGTCAGCAATGTTTCCTCTCTTTATTCTATTCTCCTGACTTTCTTGGTTTTTCTCTAAGTTCCAGCTAAAATCCCAAGTTCTACATGAAACCTTTTTTGATTCTAGTGTATTCTCTCTGCTGATTTTTTTTTTCAATTTATCTTGTAAAAACTTGTTTGTTTTTAATTGTCCACGTGTGGTCTTCCCCATTATGCTATGCAGTCTTTGAGATCAGAGGACATGTTTTGCCTTTCTTTTTGTCCCTGGGAGCTTAGCAGAGTGTCTGGGTATTCATTAATAAATGTTTATCAACTGTCTGACTTCTTTGTTTTAGAGATGCAGAAAAGGGAATTATTTTTAGTCATACAGGCAAGGCAGAATCAAGATTCAACCCAGGTTCTCTACTTCAGATCCAATTCTTTTTTCAATGCCTTTTGTCCTTTCAGAAGAATTTGGACACATCACTTTGTGCAAACTAAATGAAACAGGTTAAGTGACAGTACATTAGACTACAATTCCATAGCAAGAGAACAAAAGTATCCTAAATTTAGCCATCCCATTAAGAAAAGGGCTTGGTATTTTTAATGGTTGGGAATAATCAATACTTAGGAGATCTTTTTTAATATCTATCTCTTGCCACTCAGTTTGAAAGGATTTGAAAGTATGTTTAAGTATTGGTTAACTGAGTTATATAAAGGGGTAGAGCATGAGAAATGTAGTCAGGAAGACCTAAGTTAAAATCCTACTCCAGACAATTACTTGTTCTTGGGTAATACACTCCAAAATTATTTATCTCAATTTTCTTATATGTAAAATGAAAACGATAATATCATCTACTTTCAAGGGTTATTTGGGAGAATCAAATATAAAGTACTTAACATAGTGCCTTGATATATAGTAAGCTATGTGTTAGCGTTGGTTATTCTTCTTTTCCTTGTTAATAAAACTCTGGTGAAGATAGGCAGGACTTGCTTGAGATAATGGAAAAATCTTTGGAATGTATTCTCTTAATTTGCATATCTGGAAAGAAACAACAACATCCTTTCTTGTTGACTTGACAGGGCCTTGAGGAAAATAAAGTTTATTTTTCCTTCCAGAAGGAGAAGCATTATGGTAAATGAATTATGTATGTATATATGTACGTATGTTCTACCTATCTGTCTGTCTGTCTGTCTATCTATCTATCTATCTATCTCTGTAATTAGAATCCTAAATCTCCAGGCCTGATGTACCTCTGTTTTCAAATCTGGCTGTCTGAAAGGGAAGCTTTTCATAACTATGTACATAGTTCCTTTGAACTCCAAAGATCTGCCTGGAGCAGCTGCTTCTGATCAAAATGAAAGCAAAGCTTCCCACCAGTGGCCAATCTGCTAAAGATGAAAACAAGAAACAAGGCTGTGGGTACTATATGGACTGCACAAACCCTGACTTTTTTCTTCCCACTCAGATGCCTTGCCAGAAACCTGTGTCTACCATTTTCCCCAGATCCAGATAGAATTTAATAAAAGTATTCAAGTTTCTTAGCAAAAATGAATTGATATTCCTTTTTCTCTACTCCCCATCCTACTCCTGCAATATTCTCAATAGTGAACAAAAAGCACTTTAATGTTAATAAAAATGTCTCAAGTTGGAATGAACCCTATCTGAATGGCCTAAGAAGTGACTTTTTAAAATTATAAACCAGGGATTGGGTATCTAATCCTGTCCAATGTTAATGAAAACTAAATGGCTAATTCCAGATTCAAGTGCTCAAATTACCCCTCTTTCTGGAACATGGAAACTGAAAATTTTTAGTATCTGCTTCATAGGTTTGTCTTCATATTGCTAATACTTAGTGCATGGTAGGAACTTACCAAACAGTTGTAGTTGTACTAGTGGATGTGCAATAAATTCTTGTTGATTGAGAGAAAGATTACCACCCCCCAACATACACACTAATAATCAGGATGTTTTAAAGAAGATGTTCTCTAGTTGGTGGTTTAGAATAATAAGAGGTGATCTGGTTCCTACTTTTGGTTTCTTACTATATACGTGAAAAATATATTCTTTAGGATGAGAGTCATAGCAAAAACTTTGTTTAGAGTTATCACCTTCATTAATATAACAATATATTTATGATATTTATGATAACAATATATTATATGATATGATATATCATGATATTATGATATGATATTTCATTTTTTGCAGCTTTGCAATTACCATGAACATGGATGTGATTGTTTTGCTAATTAAAAATAATTTCCATAATATTGTATATATCACATAGAAAAGATACTTTATCAATAATATATTTTTCTACCTCTTAAGTAACTCATTTCCCAAAATATATAAATTTTAGACAATTACCCTTCCTCTTATCCACCACTCTACCTCCAAAAGGTTGAGTTGATATCAAGACTAGGGGATCTTGGGAATCTTAAGAATTTTTGAAAACTAGCTCTTCTTTGATTTGTTGATGATTCTGTACTGACATCTGATAGTTTACTCTAGATAGATCACCAGTATCTACTGACTTCCTGGAACATAGCACCACACCTGAACTGGTGGTATGCCTTAGATAGTCCTGAAAAATTAATAATAACAATAATAATCATATATGCCTATTTATATTTGAACATCTATATGTAAATAAATAAATGCTTATCGTGATAAGAATCAGATTTCCACCTCTCTAAAGTCCAACTTTACAGGTAATTACCTCATGGCACCTTTTAAAAAAATCACATCCACAAAAATTTGTCTCCCCTATGTCTAACATAGTTCCTGGAACATAATAAATGTTGTTGATTACATGTAAAGTACTTTGAAAAAAATCAACGCTCTATGAAAACAGTAGCTATTTAACCATTAATGAATGGTCTTTATTCATTTAGGATGTGATAAACCAAACAGTGTTTCAGAAGAGGGAAAAAAAAGGTTTAATCATATTACTAGACATAACTAATGAATGTGTATGTAATGTGCTTTGGAATTTATTCTTCAAATCTTGATACTTTGGGATTTTAATACATATGTTGGTGTATGTTGGAAATTATTCATATGTTAGTTATGCCATATGTTTCTGCTGTTTTGTATCTATTTGCTAATGTGTCAGCATTATGCATGCACTAATCATGAGTGATGTTGAGCATATGAATCAGACATTGAGTCACTGAAGCAATTATGTTTATTTCCAAAGGGCAGATGATGAACCAAATTAATGGCAGCCTAAAATACTTGTAGCACATACAAGTATAGTCCAGTATATTTGATAGCATCACTTTAGAAGGAGCACAGGGATGAAGATGCTAGATGCCAGATGCCAGAAAGGATTCCCATGGGGTCTTCAACACTGCAACTCTGATGTTGTCCCAAGTCTGAGAAGCTTTTAGATCTGGAAATCATCTTCAAGATGGAAAGGGCCACAGTATTTGTAATGCATTTAAGTTAATTTCATTAAAAAGTAACATATTGCAATAGGAAGAATTCTGGAGTCAGGCAACATCAATTTGAATCCCAGTTCTATGACTTAATACTGATCTGATCTTTGGTAAATCACTCAACAATTCTTAGTTTCAGTTCATGCATCTATAAAAGGATGTTTTTGAAGGAGATGACCTTAAAACTCCTTTCTAGCCTCCATTCGATAATTCAATGATTTTTTTAAATATTCATTTCCTAGTATCAGTATCCACATCTCATACCTAACTATTATATTTATGTCATTCCTCTGTTAATTGCCATTCTTCCTTAATTTTCTTCTTTTCTAGTATCAAATGATAAAACTATGGTCAGTGAATGTGTATAGGGAAGAGTTGTTTTTGAGCTTCAGGGATGGTGACATGGATTAGGAGCCCTCTCAGGAGGGCTATGATGGGTAAGGGATGGCATTAATGTGTTATACTATTGAACAAAGTTGATTATTTTCCCATACAATTCACTTGGTCACACAGATATTTCTACATACTACTTAGAAAATGCCATAAAAATATAGATTTCTATGCATTATTACATATAAGTGTTGGTGAGTGTCAAGAAATCAAAAAATCATCATCAATTCTCTTAGTGCTTTGCCAACTGTACTGAAATGGAGAAGAAATGGGCAAAAATCCCAAAGTCAGAAATCTAGTAACAGAGTCTCTCTGCAGGAATCTAGACAATCCCCAGAAGACTAAAATTACAGAATAATTAGTCAGATTTTAGAGATTATAAAAGAGTTTTTGGTGAAGGATATACTGCTTACCTTATCCCTTCTTCCTTAGAACTTCACTAGCCATGTCAAAGGTATTACAGTTCTTCCTGTTATCCAAATGAACACATTTGGAGCAATCCTTGATTCTTCTTTACTTTAAAGCATCCATCATATCAAATCAATTGCCAAGTATTTTTAATTATTCCTTGATATTATTTCTTGTATCCACCCTCTTCTCTCTCTACTCATGCCAAAATTACCTTGGTTTGAGGTAACTAGATGGCACAGTAGATAGAGCAGTAGCCCTAGAGTCAGAAGGCCCTGCGTTCAAATCTATATTCACACTCTAGCAGCGTGTCCTGGGGCAAGTTACTTAAACCAAAATACTTTTACAAATAAATTATCCTAGAGATGTCTTGGACATCTCTTATCTGAACTACAGCAAAATAGTTTCCTCAGTGACCTCCTATTCTCAAATCCTCTCAAATTCATTCTCTACACAGCTGATAAAGTAATATAACTATAGTACAAGTTTCAATGTGTCAATCCCCAGTCAAGTTCCAGTGGCTTCCTATTTTCCTTATAATTAAATTCCTCTATTTAAGATGTAAAACTCTTAAAATCCTACTTTTAAACTACTTTCTCATAATATTACTAATTCATTATATAGTGTATTTGCATAATCTCCAGGATTGTTTTATGTTTTGTTATGCTTCACAAATAGCATCCCATCTCCTATCTCTGTGCTTTTGGATAAGAATACCTCTCCTGCCTGGCTTATTCTCTTCTCATTTTTGACACTCAAAATTCCTAGATTCCTGGTTCTTCATTCTTGAAAAGGGCCAAGATATCAGGGAGATGATGCCATGACATCCAAGTGGATTGGATTTAAATGAGGTTGAGCTGATGAAAAGTCACCAGCCTCACTAGTTATTCCAGATTAGGCTGACTGGAGAAGATCCTGGATACAATGAGATTCCTTGAGTTTTTTAAATCAAGGTCTTTAACAGATCCCAGTTTGACTAAAGCAATGCCCCTTCAGTAATTAAGGTTAGGTAAGATTGAGGTAAAGGATATCCTTTTTTTGATAGTCAAAAAAAAAAATCTAATCTGGGAGAAAAAGAGCCTCAGGGTTTCTAGCCAAAACAGAAACAATTGCTATTTACATATAGATATTATATATCTGACCCCTGGACCCAGATAACTCTGGAGGGAAAAATAACCTTGCACAACCCTCCCTCACTTAAATGCAATTCACTTGTATATCATGACATCATCCCCCTCATGTCATGGTCTTCTTCACAGAAATTATTTACATTCATTCTGATTCAATCAGGGCCCAAACAATAACCAATTGAGTCTTGGTTTAGAATGCATTTTTGGCCAGTCAAAGAGAGTTACAGTGATTTGGGTTTAAGGCTTGGTCCTTAAGAAAGAAATTTAGCTGGCAAACCTCAATATATCTTGGGAAGTGTTGGTGATCATAAGCTTAGTTTAAAAGCTACCCATTATATGTGACTACTCTTGAATTACCTTCCCCCCGTTGCTTGTACTATACTGCAAAAATCACTTTGTTATTTTTGCTTTGTATGGTATATTTTAATATACTTATTTTTATATATTTATAGTATATTTGCACAGTAATCTCTCCAGATTGAGTATAATATTCTTGAAAACAAGGATAGTTAATAAAATAGCCTGTCTCCAGAAATTGGCAAATCAGTACTTGTAGGACTGTGACCCTCATGTGATCCCCCATTTTAACATTGTATATAAGTATTTCTTATTCTACAGCAGGGCTGTTCTCAACCTTCTAAAAATATACTAAATTTCTTATAAGTCAGCCTCATCTGAAGAACCTTATAAATGCCATAGATTTTGAGATCATGTATGTAAAGGGGTGTTGGAGCCAACTCAAATTGGTTCAAGGAAGCTGATTGTTAAATTTTCAGTGTGAGCATTTACACAATGCAAATTGGTAAATGCTATGAATCAAAACTTTATTTATTGTTTTGTTGATTGTTTAGACTTTAGAAAGTGATGGAGAACTGTTCAATATAAAATTTAAAGTTTTAAATTTTTAAAACTCAGAGAGTTGATTGTTAAGCATTCAATAGGACATCCCTTCTTCTATACTTTATTCACTAAAGTTTGTCATCTACATAGACTGCCATCTGCATCTGTGAGGAGCATCAACATTTTTCAGTTCTCTAAAATTTTTGTAAATAAAATCATCTATCATTAGAATTGAGATATCTGTGCCTTTTCCTCTTGTAAAAAGCACTGATATTTCATGAGGGATTAAAAATATGCAAAGTAAGAATTCTTTCTGCTTCTAATGATAAACATTTTCAATTAAAGAGAGAAAAAATTCTACACAAGGTATAAATTTTCAGTACTTTAATTATAATTACATTTTATTTGATTAATCTTTTTATCCTTTTTGGAAAAGAGCTTAATCTATTATGAGTTTTATGGAAAACATATGATGAATGATATAGCCTGAAAAAGAAGTATTTCCCAAGTTATCCCAAAATATATTTTATTTCCTTGAAGGGTGGTTTAGGGGGCAGATGGGATAGATAAAAGTTTTTTTTTTTTAATCTGTAAAATAACTGGTTTCCTGTTTAAACCCTTCCCGTCAAGTTCATATCAACTTTTCCATCAAAGAATTTGGTCTCTAGTCCTTTCTAGTTTAAATTGTGTGTGTGTGTGTGTGTGTGTGTATGTGTGTGTGTGTGTGTGTGTGTGTCAAGATGACAGGAGTGGGAAAAAAAGAAAACTCAAGATGAAAATAAAGTATGGGGGTAGGGATTTGTTTTCCTACTTATAAATGATTTAATATAACAGTTGTCAATATGAAAATTGTTCAGTTTTCAGTTGTGACCAACTCTTCATAACCCCATTTTCGCTTTTCTTGGCAAAAATACTGGGATTGTTTGCCATTTCCTTCTCCAGTTCATTTTACAGATGAGAAACCGAGGCAAACAATTAAGTGATTTGCCCAGGGTAATACAGCTAGTTAAGTATCTGAGATCAGATTTGAATTCAGGAAGATGAGTTCTAGGTCAGACATTTCTATGCTACCTAATTGCCTTGAATATGAAAATAACTTAGTAAAAGAAAAAAAATAGCATGTTATTTTACTATTTTAGTGGAAAGGATGGGGTGCTAAGGATCAGGAAATATGGGCTTCATTCTGATTTTGCCACTAATTGTGTGACTTTGAGCTAGTCATTGCTTTTTGTGGCATTCTGTTTTGTCATCTGTAAAATGAGGGAATTAGACAAGACAATCTCTACAGTTTCTTCCAGATGTTAAAAAACCTATGATTCTGATTATATTTCTCACTCGTTATAAAGGACACATTCAACTATAAATAAACAATTACTGTATAATAGTTCAAAACTTTAAATTCCAACAAGCTTGTCTTCTTTCAGAAGCCATGGCATGCCCTTCCTCAAAAGGAAAAAAAAAATCACATTTTTGCATATGGAAAAGATTCTTCCACTTACCCATCATTGATGGTGATGATATAGGCCCAATATGGATAATAATGTTTTCTTGCTTGCTTGTTACCTAAAAAGGCTAAACATGTGGAAAGAAAATGTGTTGTTTTGTTTTCAACAGTTGTCAATAGAACACCCACTGTGTCAATTTCCTCTTTTTTTCCTTTTTGTGTTCTTGTTGGTAACTGCTTAGAGTTTTCAGTTTTCATAGCAAAGAAACAAATCCACTATGCCTGGTATGCTTTCACTTACAGTCTTATTTTTTCTCCTCCCTGATTGAAATGCTACCATCATTGAACTGTAACTGCAGCTTTTGGCTAATGTGATTATGCTTCCTTTAGGCTCTAGGTTTCAGCTCATATCACTTTGCATAAGGATTTTCCAGTGGTTATAGTTCTTCAGACTTCAAGTCAAGTAATAAGAGAACATAATATAGAAATCTCTTTAAGGCCATTTTAGGTGAGTGTGGGTGGGTGAGGAAAGAGAAGAATGGAAAATGGAAGAAGAGAGAGAGAGAGACAGAGATAGCTAGAGACAAAGGCAGAGACAGAGAGACAGAGAGAAAGACAAAGAGAGAGATTCAGAGAAAGAGAGACAGAGATACAAAAGCTGAGGCAGAGACAGAGAAAGAAGAGAAGAAAAAAGAGGAGAGGAGAGGAAAGAAAGAGAGGGGAAGGGAGGGAAGGAGAGGGAAAGGAAAAGAAAAAAGGGAAAAGGGAGCGGGAAAGGGAGAGGGAGAAGGAAAGATTAACAAATGGGCTGGATACATAAAATGGCTATATAGACTATGTATGGGTATGTGATAAATATATTTAAATATTCACATATATCTGTTATGTTTTTCACAATTTTAGAATAAGAGTTTCTGAATGTTAAAAAAAAGATAAAACTATTTTAGAAAAGAATTTTTTCATTAACAGATGTATTTGTTTGATGATTCTTTTAAGTAGTAGTTTTTGGTGGGACATTAAAAGTCATTCAGCTTATTATAGTTCGAAGAGGCCGAGCCTCACATTCAAGAAGATCTAGATGCAATTCTGAACTCAACTTGAAATATGAAGCAAACTGTGTTGGCTATGTGATCCTGAGTATTTCTAAGACTAAAAGTTGCAGAAATCATTCCTCTGAATGTAGAACTTTCTAATATGAAGTGCTTTATGCCAATAAAACCACAGGGACATCTCCTTTTTCAGTAACTCGTTCATTTTTATCCATTTTAAGAACTATAAAATATTTTTCTCAGAATAAGTATATGAGATAGGTGATAGTATTATTACACCCAATTTATAAAGATGTAATAGGGTTTCTCTAAAGTTACCGAGAAGTGCTTGGGATTAAATATTTAGAAAATATCTGTTTTCTTAGACAATTTCAGTCTGCTCTTCTTGCAAATCATCATTTTCTTTTCTAGGGAGGTGAGAAAAATGAAGAACCTCTTTCTTCTCAAAATCTTATTAGGTTCCAGCCTGAAATTCTAAAGGAAAGAAAATAGGAGAAAAGAAAAGAATAAAAGGGTTGAGTCACTTCACAGATCACTTATGGATAACAGAACGGGTGATGCCTTTGACAATAGTCTATATTTCTAAGCCTCCATTAAGCCTTTGTGACAAGGAAAAACAGTTAATCACAACCATTCAACATTGTGACCATATCTGATGGTGTATGACACATTCTAGACATTTATTTCCCCATCCCTTTTCTACAAAGAGAGTAGTTCTTCCCTATTCCTCCTCTAGGATCAAGATTGCTCAGCATAATCCCTCAATCTTTAGCATTTTAAAATTATTATGTAGTTCTCATTGCATTATATATCTTTTTTTCCTCCTAGTTCTTCCTACTTCACTTTATATCAGTCAATGTCCATTAATATATGATTCTCATCCCATTGGTAAAGATCAATGCACCGAAACTGTATGAAGGGTGAGGCAGAGTTGGTGAAAGGAGAGAGGAAAGTTTCACTATTTTCAAGCTCAAAAGTTTTTTCAAATCTTTTTTGATTTCTTTGGGCTTCAAACAGTTCTGGCTTCCAATTCTGTGAGAGTTGCTTGCTACAGGATGTCAAAGGTAAGTAAACAGTGTCTGTCATGAAACTATCAATAGCTTATTCCATGAGAGACTTCAGAGCACTTTTTCTTGAGTGAAATCTGGCACTCTCTCACTTGGTTAAGATATCTCATTCTCAGTGGAAGAGTGCCTTCATTCTGTATTGTTTGGTAGAAACTCTCCTATGTATGTTTTTTCTGATTTTTGTTTTGCTATTGACTTGCATAAATGAGTTTCCTTCTAATTTCTATGTATAGTCGTTGTAAACCTGGTATGTAGAAAAAGAGGCTAATCTTGGATATAAAACTTGAAGTCCTGCTAAGATTTTGATTCCAACTCCTGCACCCTTTCCTGGTGAGTATTAAAGTCAACCTTAGAAAAAGGTGGGAAAAGTAGAAGCTAGAAAGGTCCATTCTGCATTCCTAGAGCCACACAATAAAAGATGCATGCAACATGTGGGAGAAAACCTTCACATGTGTGTTTTTTACATTCTTCAAATTTGTAATTTCTTACTATGATATTCTATTATACTCATATACCACAATTTGTTCAATCATTCTCCTAACAATGGGACCTACTTCATTTTTAGTTATCATTGTTTTCTTCCTTCTATTCATCCTTCCTTCCTCATCTCTTTGCCCAACCCAAGCTTTCATCACAGGTTCTTATAATTTCTTTCTTTTTCAGTTCCCTTCATCAACTTTCTTCTCAGCTTATAATTTGTATTGCTTCTGACTAGTACCTCCTTAGATATTCCTTCCCTCTCTTCCCATCCATGCCCTCTGCTTGTTTATTCCTATTTCCCTATGGAATTAAATACAGTTTTTACAAACCCTTTTATGTGTGAATGTGTGTGTTTTTTATTCTATTGGACCAAATTAAATGATACCTATTCCAGCCCACCATTGCCCAATTGGTATAGAATTAAATTTGTATTCACTATCATGTGAGATGTTTCCCTCCCTCATACTGCTCCTTTTCTTCCTTAGTGTATCCTTTTCTGTTTACTTTCATTTCTTTCTTTATGATTACCAAAACTTTTAAAAAATCATGACCTTTATCATATGTGATTCATTTTATGACCCCTAATGAAAATATGGTCTTTAAGAGATACTTATATCATCACTACTTTCCCATTAGAAAGTAAATACTTGTGAACTATTTGCTGATTACACATATATTCAACTCATTGTGTTTCTTTTTAACCCCGTGTTTATATTTCAAAATTTTTATTCATTTTCCTTTTTTTCATTATTCTTAAACATCTTCTATTTCATTAAAGGTTTAATATTTCATATGTAGGATTATACTGTTTTGCTGGGTACATTATCCTTGGTAGTAAGCTTATATAATTGGCCTTCTGGAATGTCAAATCCTATGTTTTCTGCTCCTTTATGGTGTTATCTGATTGTTCGGGGCCAAATCGTGGTATTCACGGCAAAAGCAGGTCTCCTTCCTCCACACTCTAAGTTCGTCCACCGTGGACTCAGCTTCGGGCGTCCCCAGTTCCCTTGAAAGGGAAATGACTAGACAGGGAGCCGGAGTTACTGCAACAGTTTATTTAAGCAAATGGAGGGGAAGGAAATGTCCACCTGCAAGTCCGTGCTTCTTCCTTTTATCTCTCTAGGCTTCTCTTCCGGTATTTTCGGTGGCTCCTCCTAGATCCTCCCCGAAGGTGGAGCTATGTTCCTCTTGTGCCTTCCCAGCACCCTCGGCTCTTGTCCACATAAGCCTTAGCCAACATGGCAATTCTGGGTGGGCGGGTTCAGACACGGAACCGCTTACTCCCCATTCAGGAGGTCTATTCTGGAGCCCCTCATATCTGATGAATCATATAAAATCTTGAATTCTTCCAATCTGGCAGCTTTTAGTATTTTTCCTTTATTATATAAGCTCTGGATTTTCTGTGTGCCATTTCTGGGAATTTTTATTTGTAGACATTTTAGAAACATTCTCTCCTTGTGGGTTTTTGTCTTGAGCAAATTCTATTCTTGCAACCCTAGGACAATCATAGATTGCTGGCTTGCCTGAGATTTCCTGGGTTAAATCCTGACCTACTCTGTTCTATAGTTCCTATCCTGGTCACTTGTCAATAGATCATATTTGTGATCTTGAGCTAAAAAAAATACTAATTGTTGTTTCTTTTTTGATTTCCTAGTAACTACTTGGTCTGATGTTCTTCTTAGATAATGGTAAGAACTGGTGTGTATTGCTTCCTTCTATTCTTCCATGGATCAATCTCTTCTTATCCCATTCTTCAAACTTTTTCATTAACTTTATTTTGGAAGTTGCTCATATTCATTATGAACCTTTCCAATCTTCTCTGAGTTATATTTATTCTTAACTTTTCAGAAATTGTTGAATTGATTTTTTTCTCCCATACTCTTATAGAGAGTTGGTATAAAAATAACAGACCTTTGTTTCTTGGGAAAAACTTGGATCCTTACAGAAAGGATCTGTCATTTCCCAAAGGCAATCCAATCTACAGTCCTTGTGTTCAACTTTTGTGTCCAACTTATTGTCCATCTTTACTGTCTGTTGCAAGTATAAATACTGATGGAAAAGCTTTATAGCCTTCTCAGCATTGTGGAATTGTAACATCTGAGAAATTGAGGCAGACAGAGACTGGTTTTTAATCTTTAATGTGGAGAGTTTAGACTAGCTGACCAAAATGGGACTATTGTTTAACATTCAGCACAGATAAACCAGGCAGGGAACTTATACAGGGTTTTAGCTAGCTAGGATTTAACAAAAGCAGATAAGGAGGGATGAGGATGCTGGGAGGACAGACAAACCATAATTCCAGGAATGGATAACTTAATCCTGACAGGATAGGGGTCAAGATAAGAAGGTTGTGGACAGGAGACAGTGAGACAAAGGGCAATACTTAAAAATAGGGGGAAGTATCCTAGCAAGGATTGAAATAAAGCACCTGGAGTTTATGACTCAATGGTATGTAAGAGTGGTCACAGCTCCAAGTTTTTTCAATCCTAATGACAAGGAAGGGGAGGAGTGGCCATAATTTTTATTCAGGGTTTAACAAAATCTACCAGAATTTTTATTCTACCAGTATAGCCTTTAAGATCTCATGGTCACCTGCACACTCTGAAAAGCTTCAGAATAGGACTGTGGGGATAGAGGTGAGGGTGGATGAAATGATTACAAAGTGGTTGTGAGGTATAGACATTAAAATTATGGGAATTAGGAGGAAAAACTTGAAAGAAGCGGTTTTTGAACTAGGATGTGAAAAGAACATAGGATTTTAAGTAGCAGAGGGAAGGGAAAAGGTATTCTGAGGATGGGATACAATATATTTTGTAGGAGGAACATTAGTTGGTGCATTTTTTGCTATATCATAAAGTATGAAAATAAATAGTATATTGCAATATAGCCTAAAGCCATATTATGAAGGGATTAAATGTCAAATGTAAGTGTTTATATTTTATCATAGAGGTAATAGAGAGACACTGACAGTATCTGACATAGTTTAAGAATCTCAATTTTATACCTGTGTGGGAAAAACAGATTAGAGAGGTAAAAGACAACACACTGAGAAACAATTAAGAGCTAATGAAGTTGCAAAATATAGTGGTTATTGCATGACTGGAAAGAAGAGAATGTATGTAAGGGATGCAAAGAATGTATAATCAGTAAAAGTTGGCAATTGAGAAAAAATGAATACTCTAGTTTGTCTTCTAGGTTGCAAGTGATTTTTCCTGTAAGAATTATGGTACAATTGAAAAGGAAGTTCAGAGAAGTTCCCACCCTATAGTGGGAAAGACTAAGAGTTCCACTTTACATACAGTGAGTTTTAGATGTCTATGAGTCATCCAGGTGGAAATATCCAGCATGCAAGTGGAGACCTGGATGAGAGATAAGGGACTGATGAGAAGATTTGGTAGTCAAATTCATGGACATGTGGGTTGAAGAAAGTTTCTTTCCTTCTCTTCAAAATTTCTTCCTGTTATGAAGTAAATATTTAAAATGTAATAAACCTATCCTCTGAAAGACTTCATAATCTAAGACATTATAGCATATGTATATGTGTGTATCATAGTTTCCAGTAAAAGAGAAAAATGAGCAATTTCCCCTAATTTTCATGCTCTTTTAGTTGGTTTAGTTTTTCTTTCAAGTATACATATTTGTACATATATGTGAATATGAATGTATATCCTAGTGTGTGTATATATATATGATGGTTTATACATGTATGCACATGCATGTGTGTGTGTATATATAAAATGTATGTATAATATATAATATTTGGCTTCCATGTAAATAAAATTAAATCCAAATTCCATTCTTAATGATATAAGATGATTTTTTTTTCATAGCATAACTTTTCATAGTTCAATTTTAAAGTTCTTTTCTGAAACAGGAACTGGTTCAAATGGAGATTAGGTGTCTGCAACAACTAAAAAGTTCCCAAGTTTGATGGGAAATAGATTTAACAATGATTACTCACTGTTCATTATCTTTATTGGCTGTAGTCTTCTATTTTTGAAATCAAAACATGCAAGATAGATAACAAGTTATTTTGATAATATAAACTGCTATTAGTACAAGTGTCTTTTTGGGGTGTTAAACTTTATATTGATCTGAAGATTTCATTCAAGCCTCTGGGATTTTGTCACTATAGACACTCATACTAACAGAAGTCAGAATTCCTCTAGAAGAGAGGTTCTTAAACTTTTATTGATCATGTGCCTCTGTCAGTCCCCTATTCAGTTTAAAATTTTAAATATTAATAAATATAAATATTGTTCACCTTTAAGATGCATAAATACATAGCTTTACAAAAGGAACCACTAATATTGAAATAAAGATTTATTTTTTTTTCCTCCCTAACTTCAAAAATTCCCTGAAATCTATGGATGAAACTATAAGGGAACCATGGACTACAGATTGGAGCAGATAGTCTCATAAGAGTTACTGGAACTGAAAAAAAAAAGTATTATTATTTGGTCAATATTAGGTATGTTGATTATCAACCTAGTGATTAGAAGATCTCTTACTATAACCTATAGAATGGCCTCTTTTCATAACTGGAAGAGAAAACAAGTACTGTGCTACATCTGGGCCTTAGATTATATTGCAAAAAAAAAAAAAAAAAAAAAAAAAAAAAGCTGACATAAGGAAAAATATGGATTTAAGAAATGAGAATGAGTATCAGAATTCCATATTAGTTTTTAATTTGCTAAACTATACATCTATTGGCCCCTGTAGATTTTTGTTATTTTAGCACTTTATTTTCCTTTTGAACCCTGCAGCTCAACAGATCCACTGGAAAAATATCCAAAAGCTTTGCTGTGCTTTCAGTGGGAAAGCTAGCTTTCATCCCAAAACAAAGCTTTGACCCCTTTGATGCATGTTAATTGCAATTTTCCTTGATCACTCAATGGGAATAATCCATGTGTGGGAGTCTAGGCTTGTTAAATTTAGTTTTATATACTAAATTCCTCATAAAAATTGCAAGTGATCAATGTGGGAAAAAATGTAAAAATGAAAATTCATTGGTGTTTTTTTTTAAGTTGCATATATCTTTGATTTAAAATACACTGAAATTAGAACTTATTCAAAATTTAATGTGCCTTTTTCATAATGATATTTTTGAAGAGGAATTTTAATAGTGACATATTTTAGTATGAATAATACCTATTTTATGACAATTTCTGTTTAATGAGTAGAATGGCTCAAAGCTGTCATTGGTTATGGGTTCCTTTTTGCCTTAAAAATAAAAGATTATAGTATAATAAAAATGATAATACCTAAATTAATCTACTTATTCAGTTCCATACCCATCAAACTCCCAAGAAGTTATTTTGTAGAACTAGAAAAAATGACTAGAAAAAACTAGAAAAAAAGTTCATCTGGAAGAATAAAACATCAAGAATTTCAAGGAAATTAATGAAAAAAATGGAAATTAAGGTGGCCTACCTGTACCAGACCTAAAACTACATTATGAAGCAGTGGTCATCAAAATAATTTGGTATTGGCTAAGAAATAGAGAAGTCGATCATTAGAATAGGTTAGATTCTCAGGACAAAATAGCCAATGACTATAGTAATCTAGTGTTTGATAAACTTAAAAAAAAACAGATCCTGGTATAAAACCTCATTTTTGACAAAAATTGATGGAAAAATCAGAAATTAATATGGTATTGACTCACTTCTAACACTCTACACCAAGATAGGGTCAAAATGGTTCTTGATTTAGACATAAAGAATTATACTATAAAAAAATTAGAGGAACAAAAGACGATCTACCTTTCAAATCTGTGAAGAAGAAAGGAATCTGTGGCCAAAGAAGAACTAGAGTATATTATGTAATGCAAAATGGATAATCTTGATTATATTAAGTAAAAAAAGTTTTTGTACAAACAAGACCAATGCAGACAATAATAAAGGGGAAACAATAAACTACAAAAACTTGTACATCCAAGAGTTCTGATAAAGGCTTAATTTTTTAAACATAGAAGATTGACTCAAATTTTTAAGAATTCAAGCTATTCTTCAATCAATAATGGTCAAATGATACAAACAGACAATTTTCAAATGAAAATATTAAAATCTTTCTAGTCATATTAAAACATGCTGTAAATCACTATTGATCAGAGAAATACAAATTAAGACAACTCTGAGGTACCACTACATACCTCTTTGACTGGCTAAGATAACAGGAAAAGATTAATTATGAGTATTGGAGAGGATGTGAAAAAACTGGGACACTACATTGTTAGTGGAGTTGTGAACTGATCCAACCATTCTGAAGAGCAATTTGGAATTATGCCCTAAGGGCTACCAAACTGCATACCTTTTGACTCAGCAATGTCTCTACTGGGCTTGTATCCCAAAGATGGCATAAAAAAGGAAAAGGACATATGTATGCAAAAATGTTTGTAGCCGCCCTTTTTGTAGTGGCTGCCCATCAGTTGGAAAATGGCTGAATAAGTTATGGTAAATGAATGTTATGAAATATTATTGTTCTATAAGAATGATCAGCAGGATGATTTCAGAGAGGCCTGGAGAGACTTACATAAACTGATGCTAAGTGAAGTGAGTAAAAGCATTGTATAAAGCAACAGCAAGATTATATGATGATCAATTCTGATGGACATGGCTCTTTTCAATAGAGAGGTGATGCAGGCCAATTCCAATGGTGTGGATTCATCTTGTGATGAAGAGAGCCATATGTACTCAAGCAAAGGAATATGGGAACTGAATGTGGACCACAAAATAGTATTTTCATTTTTTTATTGTTGTTTGCTCACCTTTAGTTTTCTTTCTCATTTTTTCCCTTTTTGATCTGATTTTTCTTGTGCACCATGATAATTGTAGAAATACACATAGAAGAATTGCACATGTTTAACATATTGGATTACTTGCTATCTAGGAGAGGAGTGGTGGTAAGAGAAGGAAAAAAATTGGATCACAAGGTTTTGCAAAGGTAAATGTTAAAAATTATTAATGCATATATTTTGAAAATAAATAGCTTTAATTTTAAAAATAAAAATAATAAAAGCCTCAGCATATGGAGAGCACAGGTTTTCTCCTGAGGTGCTACATTTATGATCTAGTTTTGGTGATTGTCACAGGGAATGTGGGGGAAGATTAGGTTGCTTTGTTAGTTTTTGGAATTTTATTCTATAAAACTCCATTCTGAAGTAGAGGTAGCACAAATGGATAGAGTGCTAGGTGTGGAGCCAGGAAGACTTGTCTTCAAATATGGCCTCAGACACTTACTATCTGATCCTGGGTCAGTCACAAAATCCAGTTTGCCTCAATTCCTTATCTATAACATGATCTGTAGAAAGAAATGATAAACAACTGTAATAATTTTGCCCAAAAAAATCCCAAAAAGGGTCACAAAGAATCAGAAATGACTGAACAGCAACAACAAAATTTCCATTCCAGGTAAACTTATTTTTATTGAATTGTGTGGTCCATGAATGCCTCTTTGAATTCTAATAGTCAACTTATATTGAATATTCTTTATTGGGATCTCAATTGTTATGATTAATAAGGATAGTATTGTAACTATGGATATTATGAATTCTTGTGAATAAGTGCTAAATGGGAGCTCACTGTAACTTTTCTATTAGTTATTGTAGATAAGGATCAATTGAAGTCTTTATAGTTAATTGAAGCATCCTGTATGGTTAACATTACGCAATATTAGATCAGGTAATCAAATAAAAGATATTTTCTTTCTAGGAAAAGAGATGAGGAAGTCTGATGATTGTTGATTTATGTGGCCATACTTGACTTTATCAATATGGTAGATCAATTATCTCAGGCCCCACATGAATAGTATGGGATTATTAATTTTACCAGTGGCCTTTTCTATATTCCTATGACTGAGAATCGTCATCAAATTTTATTTGAGAAGATTCTTAGTATACCTTCTCCATTCTACTTGATTTCTATTTTATTGCCAAAGTTTAATGAACAAGAAAACTGTTCTAGTTCTAAAAGGTCAGAAAACTGTTTTAGTTCTGAGAGTCATTGATGTCTAAATGTATAATAATTATGAATGTCTCTACATTCATAATTGTAATGTATGTAATAATAATTGGTACGAATGAGCAATGGTGTGGTACATGGGATAGAACACTGGACTTTGAGTCAAGAAAATCTGTGTTCAAATCCAATCTTTAATAATTACTAGTTGTGTTATCTTGAGCAACTTGGACAACTAATTGTGTTATCTTTTTTACTTCAGTTTCTTATCTCTAAAAGGGAGATAATCATAGCATCTATCTTCCAGGCTTGTTACCACTAAGGACTGGGTTGAAGTAGGAATGGTAACTTTTCTGTTTTGGCTGGATTGGTTGAAGTTTAATGAGTCTGAGAGATAATTCTAAAAATTAATAATGGTTTTGTTTCCTTGCTCTTTGACATGAAAAAATCAGACTATGAGGAGCTGGTACCAGGATTTTAGTAGAATTTCCATTGCCCTTTGGGGATATCCTTTTAGACTTAATGTTGCTATTTTTTTTTTTTTTTTAGTACATACAGTATCATGAGGTTATAGCATTTTTTTGAAGTATTATCCTTTTTAGTTTTAGGAATTATATAATCTTAAAAATCGTTATAAGGAAGGTTGTTTTTGTTATATTTTATGGTCAATGCATTGTTCATTATATTAGATTGAATTTGAATTGCTGGACTGGACTGTGCTGGGCCTGACCCATAATACAAAAATAGGAAAAAATTATGTTTTCCATATACAAAAATTCAATCATAAAAAATATCTAATTCAATCCCACTATTTCACATGTGGTGAATTGATGACCTGACGGCTTAAACAATTTAGCCAAGTTCCCATAGCTATTGGTCCAGAGCCAAGACTAGCACCCAGGATTTCCTGGTTGCTCATCTTATATTCTTATATACTACTACACTACTCCTAAGTATTCATTGCTATTTGGACCACAATTACAAATATGTGGGTACTTCTTTTGTTAGTGGAGATGATAAACATAAAATTACAATGACAAATTTAAAAAAGAGGATTTTGTCAGGCTAGAACATAATGATACACATTTATAAGAGCAAATGTTTTATATTTAGATTCAAGTATACTCTAATCTATAATTGTAATTAAAAGCATTGGTTTTGAAAAATTACATACATTACAGAGGAACAATAAGTGAGATTACATACTAAACATCAGGCCATGTGATAAATATTTGGAAAGTTCTGTGGATTGCATTCAATGTGAGTAGATAATGCAATAGGGTAGCCAATTAGTCTGATTCAATTGTAAGGTCTATTGAAAGGCATAATATTTAGGCCTATCCCTTATGGAGGTGATACCCTTACTGAACTCAGCATTCGAAACACTGTGTACAGTGCTGGGAGTTATATTTTTAGGAAGGACATTGGTGAACCTGAGTACATACAGAGAACGACAAATGGAAGGGTTTCAAGATCATGCCCCATCAAGATGAGTTAAAGAATCTGAAAATTTTTAGTGTGGTAAAGAGAAGACTCAGCAGGGTTTTTGATAGCTACTTTATTTAAAGTATTTAAAGGTCTGGCTCCTGGAGGAAGGATTAGATTTGTTATATTTGACTCTAAAGATCACAGCTAAGATTAGTGGGTAAGTTGCACGGACACAAATTTATGTCTCGTATAAGGAAAACTTTCCTAATAATTGTGAATATACAGAGATGGAAAGAGTTCCTCCAGAAGGTTTCCCAATCTCTTGCCCTCCTTCTGGTAATTTAGAAGTTTCCATAGCAATAGAACTTTATTGGGCATGATTTAGCTCACACAAAAGGAAGCCATAAAGCCTAAATTGAGATATTGGAGGCATTGAGAAACAGGCATAGGGATCAGAGGCAAGGATATAGCTGGAATAAGAATACAAGTGAATCTCCAGAGAGCAAGAATACACCTTTGATTCAGTGAGCAGAGTAGTTTCTAGATCTTAGGTAAGATGAAATTTAGACCTTGAGAAGAGGAGGGGAACTGATGTTCATCTTCCAGAGAGGAGCTCTATGGAGGAATGTGGCACCCCAGTCCTACACAGAACTCAAAGAAGCTCTATGACAACCAGAAGACAATCAGAAAATGTATGTTTTCTCAGGCTCAGAGGCTAACTAAATGATTTGATTTTCCTGCACTCAATTAAACAAGCTAACCAAGTTCACTACATAGATGGGCAGTAGGCACTCATTGAATGCCTTTAGAACTGGACTAACAATGACCAATCCTACCTTATATATACCTTTAATAAATAAGCCTATTTGTGTTTATCTAATCAACTATTCCATTTTACCCCATGCCCACTTCTTAATCCCCCTTAAATGAATTAAGAACTACACATTTGCTACTCTTTTAGTGAGAATAGCACCACAATTTCAGAAGGGCAGAAACAGCTTTACTTTTAATGGGAAGCTATGTATGAGGTAGGGTAAAGGAAAATATTTATTTTTAGGAAACTTGTCCATTTTTTTTCCCTTCCTTGTGATACGGGAGCCACCTGCCAGTGGCTGCTGGAGGTTTAACTCAGATCTGTAAAATAGATCTCTCCATGTAAGAGGATGATGATGATGAAATAAGGAGATGAGAGGAAGTTACATTTCTCTGACCTCTCTCCTCTTCCCTCTTGCCTCCAATTTATTTCATTCCCAAACCACAAGGAACATATGCATTAGTAAAGGCTGTTTTGCTACTTCTTCAAGTGTTATGATTCACAGCTGTGGGGATTCTCAGAGAATTGACCTGCCCCTTCACCTAGGCATAGTCCTTAAAACTTCCTGATTCCTATATCCCCTCCTACAAATTGGAAGGAACATGCCATTATAATGAGGAAACATTACAAGATGGAATGAACTATTAATTAGTTCAAATTCTAATTAATAATTTCTGATTGTGTGACCCTAGGCAAGTCACTTAACCTCAATTGCCTCAGGGGAAAAAAAGATTATTGATTTAAAGATGGAAGAGACCATCAGGTCCATTCCTCCATTTTACAATTAAGGACATTGAGGCAAAAAGAGTTATGTATTTTGCACAAGATTATAGTAAATGTCTGATGCAGTATTCAAACTCAGGTCTTCCTGACTCCAAGTTTGATATATTATCCACTGCTTTCAATTGGTTGATTTCACTTCCAATTGAAAATCAATAATATTTAATAACAATATACAGGGTACGGATAGCTGGACTTGGAATTAAAATGTCTTAGAAATGAGATTTGCCTCTGATATGTTGAAACGAATTAACCAGATGACCCTGTGCAAGTCATTTAATTTCTCAGAGTCAAAGGTAACTTTCTAGACTAAAAATTAAAAAACGAGTGCTGTTCTGTATTACTAGAGAGAGGAAGTTTCTTTTAGGATTTCCTTGTAACTATAGCTCATAAGTCCAAGGGAATGAAGGATAAAGAAATAGACACACACACACACACACCCTTGTATCTATTTACATATGTATACATTTCTCTATGTATGTGTATATACATACATGTATATAGGTATATTTATGCAGTATATGTATATGCACTTATATATACACATACATGTATATGTATGCAAATATTTGTGTGTATATGTATTGCAAGAGCATGGAAATTATGTTCACATGTATTTAAAGACACTATAACAACTGGGTGGGCTAACAACTGGGAGAAAAAGAGCTGTATGTATCTATTTAAGCATGCACTTGCATTTCCAACCTAATCAGCTGCCTAATTTCATGCCCAAACTTAGGCAATGCATTTTCACATGTTTGCAATTATGAGCTATTTAAAACATTCCCTAATTTTCTCTTCTGCATTTACTATAA